>NC_092872.1:456154345-456281845 GCF_028372415.1 Notamacropus eugenii | reverse complement strand
TATTAGCTACTTAGCACAATGATGGGCACATAGTAGACTGTCAATGAATGTTTATTGATTGACCTATTATTATGAAATTGGATATGTATGCACACATTACACATTTATGTATAGGTATACACATGTGTGCATATACATACATGTACATGCATGTACATGTATTCATGGTTAAGCAGGCCTATTCAATGAATGGTCATTTTCTCACCCTAAGTGAGTACCTGCATAGACCTTGGCCTAAAGGGACCAAGGTCTCCCAGCATATCTTGGGTCATCTCCAGTCATCCTGAGGAATATCAGGTCACTACATTCAAATGGCTCTGGAGGAGAAGGGAGGCCCTTCCTCACTCAGAACAAAGTCAAGTGCAAGTCATGTCATCACTTCTCTGATGGCATGGTCTTCTTTGGCAACGAGGTCTGAACACAATATGGATTGTACACATATAGTCCATTGCATTGGTTTAGGGAACCCTGTCTATCAATGCAGACAGCAATTGCCTAGCAACCCAGAGTCTTAGAGAATTATTTGGATCTCAGAGAGTTTAAGTAGGTCCCAAAGTCAGTGTATATCAGAGGCTGGGACCTGAACTCAAGCCTTCCTGATTCAGAGGATGAGTCTCTATAGATTGCGCTATGTTACCCCTCAACCATGACAACAGTAACAGACAAAAATAACAACAAAGAGTATATAGAAAGACTTTCAAGGTTTACCCTTCCAGACTCAGCATATCTCAAGTGATTCTCACAAAAGCCCAGCGAGGGAGGTACTGCCCCATTTTATAGATGAAGAAACTGGGGCTTGGAGAGATGAAACAACTTGTTCACAACTAGTATGTGTTGGAGACAGGATATAAGCCTACCTCTAGCCTGTTTTCTGATGCATCCTGACACTCCTAGAGCTACATCAAATGGAAATAAATTAACATTTTTTCTAGACCGAAAAGGGTACAAGTTTCTCATGGGGTGGAGGTTGACTTTTTTTTGTTTACCTGGATTCTTCAACAATGAAGTAACTTGGTGAAGATACCCATTTTTTATTTGGGAGAGATTGGCTATGGCCACCCACTGACTTCTTTGCATCACCCAAAGCAGCAAAGACATGTTCTCACCTCTGATGTAACTTGTCACCTCCAAACCAAGAGATGTTTTTCAAGAAAGCAGCTGGCGCCATGAGTGGTACCTAGAAGATGTACAGCCAAAAATATCTCAAAAGGTGTTCTAGCTAATCATTGACCATGGAAGAGAGAGTTATTGTAATGAAACAGTTTTTCCTATTGAATCTCTCCTATTGCACCTGCCTCCCTTTATGTCTCATTTTTAGCTCCTTCTTAGAGGGTTTTTGCCACTTCTGGAAAAATTTCTCAGCTGAACTAGAAGCCAAAGTCTCATCTGCGGAGGCCTGCCCCCATTCAGTCCTTTCAACAGTAGCCAAGCAAAGAAACTTCTAGACCAGCCATTGAGATTCAATTAGTGCAGGCCTTGGGCCTAAAAGACCAGAGTCTTGCAGGCAAATGAACAGTTTAGAATTGAAACCAGAGCTTATAGGTTAGGTACTGGAATTCAAGTGTTCACCTCCTTTAGAAATCATATCTGCAAAACCAGCTATGTGGAAAAGGATAGAAATTTTCTTTTCAGGGCAGCAACTCCCTTAAATGTGGATGTGCTCCAAACAAGAGGAAGCTTAATTCAAGACTGAAGCTCTCCTTTAGAAAACGAGAAATAATTGGCAAGGATTCCTTTAGAATGTGGGCATCTTTCACTTTTTTCTAGCAAACAAGTAGATTATGTTAGAGGGAAAGATAATTATTGTTAATGACACATCCTGTTCTCATGCTTTGTGTGGCATGGAGTCAACCCTGCACCCCAAAAGGCTTTGCAAAGTGACAATATTTGCAAAGTGTTTAGCATAATGCCTGGCATGTAGTAGATGCTAAATAAATGTGTATTCCCTTAGCAAAGCTGAAGCCTTGGCACAGGGGTGGGGAACGTGCAGCTTCAAGGTCACATATGGCCTTCTAGGTCCTTGGGTGTGATCTTTTGACTGAATCCAAGTTTTACAGAATAAATTCTTTTATTAAGGGGATTTGTTGTGTGAAGCTTGGATTCAGTCAAGGGCCACACTTGAAGACCTAAAACACCACATGTGTCCTCAAGCCTGTAGGTTCCCCATCTCTGTGGGCAGATCCTACCAAGTTGAAATTAGCTTAGTATAGGTCCAGGAATGACTGAAGATTTGTCATTCAAAGACTTGACTAGACAAGTTCAGAGAGGTTCGCCCACAATAGGCTAGCCATCAGGTAATTCATATTTTCAGCTATAGCAACCCACAAAACTCATCTACTAAGACACTGAGGGTTTACAGTATAGAAATAACAATGATAATGATTAATTTATTATAGTAGCTAAAATAACATATTGTAGCAACACAACATAACGTATACTATAACACAACACAGCATAACATAACAATATAACATAATATAATATAGTAAAATATGATATGATATAACATGATATAATACAATATAATCTATAATAATAACATAGTATAATGATCACATTAAAGTTTGTGAAAAACTTTATCTGCATTATCTTATTTGATAATATATCAGTGTGGGAATATAGAAGTATAGAAACAACAATATTAATGCAATACTTTGAAAGAGTCTTGATTTCATCAGTGTGGGCCCTTGTTTGCACACCTTAGCAGATAGATATCATGAGTTGCGATAGCCAAAAAGTTCATCCTCTGGTGGCCAAAACACCAATGATAAACCTTTCTGTATTATCCTTCTTAGATAATAGTCATCGGATCATAGATATAGAGCTGGAATTCTTAGAAGCAGAGTGGGCCAACCCTATCATTTTATAGATGAGCCAATGAAGTTCAGAGAAATCACTTGCCCACAGTCACAGAGCTATGGAGTCGGAGGTTGAATTTGAATATACACCTGCCTGGCTCCAAATTCAGCATGCATCATGCTGCCTAATCCATTGAAAAGGCCTATATTTAGACCTTTCCTGTTTGGTGATACCTTCCAGCACTTCAGGTGATCTCCCTTCAAGAATCTAGGATCCCCTGCCCACCAGAATTCAGTATAGTACAAAGAAATGCATTCTGCTGGCTCTGTAGTGGGGAAAAAATGAGTTTAAATCCTGGGACCTTGGGCAAGTCAAGTCAACCTCTTTATAAGGCTTCCACAGGGATAAAACAGAGCCTGTGTGGCCTTTGAGGTCACTTCCAGCTCCAAATCTTTGCTATTGTTGTTAAAATCATTAGGAGAGGGACTTAGTAAAGTGAGAACAATTCTTCTCCTTATTATTATTAGAAAAACTGTGATATAGCAGATAGAGGCCTGAAGTCCAGGCCTGCCTCTGATACATTCAGGCTGCATGACTATGGACAAGCCACTAAACTTCCAAATGTCCCCAGTCAATAAGCTAGAGGTATTGCCAATTTGCATTCAGAGATTCTTAAATTGGGATTTAAATGTGTTTTTCTAATACTTTAGTGACTGTATTTCAGTATAATTAGCTTCCTTTGTAATCCTATGAATTTTGTCTTACACATTTAAAAACAGTATTATGAGAAGGAGTGACTACACTTCACTAGACAGCTACTAAAGGGGACCATTACACAAAAACGGCTAAGAACTCAGAAGTATTTTTATGCTGAGAGTTCCTTACACTAGCAGAGTTACTAAGCAGGACCAGAAAAATAATTATTATTATTACAAAATAATGTCAAAAATAGCACTACGTACTTGAAAACAATTTTGCTAACTTTGCAATTTTGTCAATGACTAGTCATGTTTATGACAAATGAGAGTCTGGCACACTGTCATATTCATTAGGAGGTCTAAAATACCCAGGCAAACAGGGCTATCCAGATGTGACAAATTATTATGGTTGCTTAATTTTTAAAAAATTCTTTGTTATGATGGAGAGATTTCTAGGAGGGGATTGTGGGACAGATGAGATGGATGGAATTTAGCCAATGTAAAACAAGAAATATCAATAAAAAATGTGTTGCCATCTTTTGTTTTCAATGATCACCTTATTTCCAAATATATCTCTCCTCCCTCCCATATCTAGAGAGACATCTCTTTTAACAAAGAAGGGGGAGGAGAGTTAGCGGTGGAGGGGAAGCAGTATAATAAAAGTTCTTTACCTCTGCAAAGAAGAGAGGGAAGGATATTTTCTCATCTCTTCCCTAAGGCTAAACTTGCAAACTGTTCAATTTTAAAAGTCTTTAGAAACTATGTTCACACGCCAGGAAGGACACAGGTTGAATCCTTTCCATTTAATCACCCCACAATTACCTTCTCAAAGAAAAAAAAAAGCCAAGTGGTTCAGTGCTGTAAGTCCAGAGTTCAAATCCAGCTTCTTACTAGCTATGACCTTAGGCAAGTCACTTGACCACTATCTGCCTCAGTTTCCTCAACTGTAAAATGGATATCATAATAGAACCTACCTCACTTAAGGGTTATTGTGAGGGTCAGATCAGATATTTGTGAAATTCCTAGCACATAGTAAGTGTTCAATAAATGCTTGCTTTCTTCATTCTTGCCCCAAAATTTAACATAAATCAGTCAACAAACTGAGTACTATGTTCCCTGTCCTGTGCTTGAATCTTACCCTAAGAGAGAATAGAATGAATGAAAAGGCATTTCTTAAGCATTTAATAATATTTACTGTCTGTTAGGCACTGTGCATAGCACTAGAGACACAAATGCAGAAGTAAAATAATCTGTGTCCATAGGGCACTTCCAATTTTGATAGTGGGAGACAACATGGAGAGGGGTAGAGTCTAGGGAGGGAAGTTTTGGTTTAAGATGATGGAAAAAAAGAGGAGGATGGGCCCTGTATTCAGGTAGCTCAAGGCTTATAGAACATTTTTTTTAATTTAACTAAAATTTTTTTCCCAGTTACACATAAAACCAATTTTGAATATTCTTTTTTTAAATTTTGAGTAAAGAAATTCTATCCTTCTTTTCCTCCCCTGCCCCCTCTCTGAGAAAGCCAGCAATCTGACATAGATATACATGTATAGTCATGCAATACACATTTCCATATGATCCATGTTACAAAAGAAAACAGATCAAAAACCAAACCAAAAAAACAAAACAAGAAAAATAAAGAAAGTAAAAAACATATGCTTTCATCTGCCTTGAGACTCCATCAGTTCTTCCTCTGGAAGTGGATAATATTTTTCATGATAAGTCCTTTGGAATTGTCTTAGATTTAAGTATTGCTGGGATAGATAAGTCATTCACAGTTGACCATCATACAAGATTGTTGTTACTATGTGCAGTGTTCTCTTAGTTTCGTTTATTTCACGTTGCATCATTTCTTATAAGACTTCTGAGATTTTTCTGAAACCATACTGCTCATCATTCCTTATAGTACAATAGTTTTCCAGCACAACCATACACAACCTTACGGGTCCTTTGGACCTGTGTAGGATCATTGTCTTCATTAGACAATCATCCTCACAATATTGCTATTACTGTGTACAATGATCTCCTAGTTCTGTTCACTTAACTTTGCATCAGTTCGTATGAGACTTCCAATGTCTCGGAAGCATCCTGCTCATCATTTCTAATAGCACCATAGTACTCCATCACAATCATATGTTACAATTTGTTCAGCTGCTCCCCAGTTGACAGTTATCCCCTTAATTTACAATTCTTCACCATTACAAAGAAGTGTTGCTATAAGTACTTTTGCACATATAGGTCCTCCCTCCTCCCTTTTTAAAATCTCTTTGAGATACAGACCTAGTAGAGGTATTGCTGGGTCAAAGGATATGCACAGTTTTGCAGACCTTTGGGCATGGTTTATGGAAGATTTAAAAACCCAAACACACAGTATAAGCCAGTGTTAAATAAGTATATACTACAGGCTAGAAGTATTCCTGATCTCTTCATCAAAACATACATTTTCATGCTCACAAAATGCTAAGCAAATGTAGTGTTCTTAATAAAACATCAATCTTTAGAATCTATCAACATGATCAAATAACATGGACTCCGCTAAAACATGGGGAGCTGAGTGGCCAGCTGGATTAATTAATACCCACCTGAAGGTCTCTGACCTTTTTACTGAGAATGTGGACAATCATTTCAGTCAAGACAGATGACCCTCTCCTTCACCTTTTGTAAATGATGTATGCATGTCTTATACAAGAGATGAGAGCAAAAGAACCCAAGTCTCCCATCAGGCCACTGCTTCTGACTGCAAGAAAAAATACATTGGGAATGAAAAAAGAGAGTCTCCTCCCTCCTTATCTCTCCCTCATGGACCTCTACCGGAAGGTGATCTATAATTCCCTCAGTGGGTGAAGTGAATGATGCACTTAACTACCAAGACCTCTTTCCCTCCTACCCATCCACTCCACATCCCCAAATAAATGGACTATGTCTTAATGGTTTATTTTCTAAAATAACATGTTTGTTATTCCAGAAAAATTAAAGGGAAAATTTCAAGCAAGTATGTTTCTGTGGTAAGTGATAATACTTGTACTTGTGGAGGGTTCTTCAGTTTCTGAAGCTCTTTTGTATCCATTTTTCTTATTGGCTCTTTACAGGAGTCTTGAGAGGACATGAAGACAGGGATTATTAGCTCCGTTTTACATGGAAAACTGAGACATCATCAGGATTAGATCCTCCAAGGTTCTTTCCATGACACAATATTGCCCTTCTAGGGAAGGTTTCCCAAAGAGACCCTGGGGAAGAGAGAAAGGGAAGAAACAGAATTTAAAAGCCAACTGAGGAAAGGGAGAGGAAAAGTCTTGAGGATATGGGAAGCAGGATATAGGAACATCAACCCAAGCCTAAGGTCTCTTCTAATTCTCCTAAGGCACTTTGAAATAATCTTATAAATATCAATTTTAAGGGCAAGCATAAAATGAGCACTCCTTTTTCCAAAGACTGCTAGGTAGAGCAATGGATAGGGCACTGGCCCTAGAGTCAGAAAGACTTGAGTTCACATCTTGCCTCACTTAATAGCCCTGCGACCCTGGACAAGACACTTCAAAAAATAAAAAAACAACCAAACAAACAAAAATCTCTGTTAGCCTCAGTTTCCTCAACTGTAAAATAGGAGTGATAACAGCATCTGCTTCCCAGGATTGTTGTGAGGATCAAATGCTATAATATTTATAAAGTGCTTAGCACAAAGTCTGGCCCAAAAGTGCTATATAAATGTTTATTCTCTCCCCTCCCTCCCCACTCCCTTCTGGGGCAAACTTTAGCAGGGAGAGTATGTAGCTTCCTCTACAAGGTAGAGTTGTAAAGATCAATGAGTATTCCTTCTCATTCCTTCCCCCACCTCCAGCACATAAGTACAACCTTGCCCCAAACTGAAATTCTACAAGTAGGAATGTATTCCTTTGGTTCTTGAAAACTTTTCTGCCTTTCAGAGCTCTCTCTGTAAATGCAAATGCCAATTTGGGGGGGGGGGGGGGCAGGGAGGAGGGGAGGAATTAATTCCTAATTCATTCATTTATTCAACATTTGCTAAATGCTTACTATATATAGCTTATTCTACAAGGCAGTGGTGGAGATTTTTAAAAATATTTAAAATTTGGTCTCTGCTATCAAAGAATTTCCAGTCTGGTAGGAGTGTCTAATCTACTAGCACTTTTAAAGAATTAGGTTATTGAATGGCTTTAGAGAATAGGACACAAGAGGGGAAGCTTGGAAAGCAAAGCCTGAAGGAGAGGGTTCCTGGGAAGGCAGATAGGATGGAGCCAAAAGAAAATTTGGCCAGTTTCTCAATTCTGCAGTCTACAGACCTGGCCAAGGGAGGAGTTAGGAGGGAGGAAAACCAGCATTTATTAAGCACCTATCGTGTGCCTGACACTGGGCTAAGTGCTTTACAGATATCATTTTATTGGAGCGTCACAATAACACTGAAAAGTAGAGGTTATATGTTATTCCCATTTTACAGATGATGAAACTTGAAGCTGACAGAGATTAAGTGACTTGGCCAGGGTTACTAGTAATCTGAAGCTTGATTTGAACTCTGGTCTTCCTGACTCCACATAGTTGCTTCCCTAAGGCTAGACAGGATTAGATCTCACCTAGTACAACCTCTTTATTTGAAAGAGAGGTCAAGTGACTTCCTTGTTGTCAGAGAGACTTCCTGGGCAAGGTCCCTGGCTCTAAATTCCAGGCTCTTTCCAGTATACCACAGCCAGGGCTGCTTCTCATTAGACAGTTTACCATATACTTAGGCATTGAACAAAGAACACTGTGCAAAGGAGGAGAAAAACAGCTGCCATTAATAGCCTATAGCAACATACTGGGAACAAGTTGGAGCCGCAGATAGCATGGTGGACTAGGAATCAGAAAGAAGTGAGTTCAGATCCTACTTGAAATACATGCTGTGTCAATATGGCAATTCATTAAATTTGTCTCCATTTCCTTTTCTGTAAAATGATGATAAAAGTAATACCTACCTCAGAGAGTTGTGGTGAGAACCAAATGACATATTGATGATTGTAAGGTATTTAAAAAAAAACAAAAAAGCTATATAAATGCTAGCTCTTCTCTCCTCTTTTCCTTCTTCTTCCTTTTCTCTTCCTTCTCTTCCTCCTCTTCCTTCTCCTCCTCCTCTTCCTCCGCTTTCTCCTCCTTCTCCTTCTCCTCCTCTTTCTTCTCCTCCTCTTCCTCCTTCTTCTTCTTCTACTCCTCTGTCTCTTCCTTTTCCTTCTCCTTCTTCTTCTTCTCCACCTCCTTTTCCTCCTTTTCTTCTTGTTTTTGTTCTTCTTCTCTACTTCACTGTTACTAAAGGAATCAAGCCATGTGCAGTAAAGAGTAGGTTTATTTCATGTCTTTACTATTCTGGTAAGATGGGCCTTGCTAAGGAACTGATACATTACGGTTTGAGGTGAAAGAATAAGATTGGAACCCATTATGCCAGAAGAAGGACTTGATTTTAGATAAGTGGAGAGACGTATTGGAAAGGAGAAAAAATTCTAGGTATAAAGTGGGAACAGAACTTTTCTTCTGAGGCTAGCTCAGGGCCTAGGTGGATACTTTGGTACTTACTGTGTTTTAATGGAAAGAGCATTCAATTGATCATTAGAAGACCTGGATTTGAATCTTGGTCCTGCTTTTTCCTTTTTACAATGGACAGAAATAAGATCCCAAGGTATTAAGTGATTTAATCTGGATCAGAAGCCCTGATTTCAAAGTCATTTCTCATTCAAGTTTTTTGTTGTTGTTGTTTTTCTGCCACTGGAGCCTCTGTTTCTTCATATGTAAAATATAAGGAGGTTGTACTAAATGATAAAGTCCCTTTCTACTCTAAATCCATGAAGCCATGAAAGACTTGAGTGGTGCAGAAAGTTATTTCCCACCCTACCCCTCTTGAAAGCGACCTTCCCCACTGGCCTGCGTCAGGGTCAGAAATGGCCACTACTAGATTATCTCTTTATTGGCTTCTTGGAGATTTGTGTACGCTAGCAGTGTGGTAAAGCATGATGATACCTGAGAGGGGTATGTGAGAGAACAGATTAGTTCATCTGAGTAATTAACACCATTCATTTTCACCCAACAGAGAGAAGAGTCCAGAGAAGATGGATATAGTAGTGGAATGAGGATGATGGTGGGAGGAACAGGAAAGATACAGAATACAGAGGCTCGGGAGCTATGAGCCACAGTACTGGGGAAATGGGAGTGAGTAGCTAAGGGTGTTTCTAGGGTTAAGAGAGGAGCCCCAAGGAATTAGAGTAATACCCTAATTCTGCTGTGGACTGACCCTGTCTATCATACACTAACCTAATGATCCAGACAATAATTAAAATTATCTTTCTATAAGCCATAATACTGGAGAAAGAAGCATTATCCGGTGAATGGCAATGTCTGTTGGGACATAATTACCCAAATAACATCCTCAACTCTTACTTGTCCTGCTTCGATGCAACTAACAAGTCTTTCAAGGGAAATTTCAGGACCCAAAATAATAGACTATAATGATAACAACTATAAATCACATAATGCCTTATATACATTTTTAATCTGAGCCTCATAACCACCCTATGAGATAAGTAATCAAGCATTATTGACCCCATTTTACAGAAGAGGGAACCAAGGCTGACAAAGGTGACTTGTACATTGTCATGGAGCTGGTAGGCATCACAGGTGAGATTTGAACACCCAATGAGCAAACAGCCTTTCTGTCCTCTTGAGTATGAAGGAGGCAACCCTCTTATAAACAAGGGTTAAATGTTCTGCCTTTGTACCCAAGTCATATGTGATAACAAGACAATATAAAATCCAAACCTCTTTTAAAAAAAGATAGAAGCCAAATGTTTTCACACGTGCTTTTCCCACAGTGTAAACAGTGTACATATTTGACAAGTACACAGATATTGAATAAAAATGAGCAAGTCATTGCAGTGGGTGTCAGGAGCACCACTTTTTAAATATCACTCCTCCTGGCACTTGGGGCTTCTTCATTGTGAATTCACACACAGGCAAGCACATACACAAACACACACATATTCAAACTCACACATAAACAGAGGCCCTCTGGTTTGTTCTTGTCCAAGGCAGATGTACTGTATATGTCATGGCAAAGGTCCACCAGCAATTGCCCCATTCATTCACTTATTTTATTCATTCATTTCCTTGTTCCACAAGCATGTATTAAGCCCCTGCTCTGTGCCAGTCAGTGTGCTTTGGAGTCATAAAGACAAAAAGGAAACAGTCCCTGCCCTCAAAGAGCTTACATTTTCTAGGGGAAAGTGATGTGAAAGGGAGAACATAAGAGATATGGACAGAGATAATTAAATAGAAAATGATGCCAGAGAAATCCAAATGGGTAGCCTGTACTTCTGGAGCCACTCCCATTCTTCGCAATTAGACACCTTGAGCAGCTAACTGGGTCCTGGAGGTGGTGGGGAATTTGCTTGGGTTATTCAATGAGCAGGGTGGGGCAGCTGTGAAGCTCCAGATGCAGCCAATTCCCTTTAGCAGGTGGGATGCCCTTTGTCCTAACAGCCAAAGCTCTGAAACCCTGTGTGACCCTAACAACTGTCAGGCCCAAAGCCCTGCTTCCAAGGACAGGCGACTTTGGTAAACAAGAGACAGCAGCCGATGTGTAAGGTCCCCACTCCTTCCAAGGGCTCTGACACATGCAGCCTCCCTTCTCTCTAACAAGAAGGAGGACCTCCCATGTGTTGTCTCCCTTCCTGTAGCTGCTGAGGCGCCGTTCCATTTGCAAATGTTAAGATTCTCAATTCCATAGGCTCTATTATGCTGCCCATCTGAATGTATCCTCAGCATCAGATCGCACCATCTGGTTGGCAATTTGCCTCTGTGTCTTGTCTGAGCCACAGCTTTCTCAAAACTCACTGTGGATGTGGTTAGCAAAAGAAGTGGAAATGATGTCACTGGGAGCTGGGGAGGGGGAGGGCAGACCTGAGTAGTCTAGCCTGGCCTTCCTTTGGTCTCCGTCTCCTTCTCCCTCTGCTGCCTCAATGATCTCCCAGGTCCCACTTGGAGCAGATGTTGCCATATGCTTCCCTAGCTGCTTCCTTGCTGTAAAAATAGCAGATTGCACTGGGGAGGGGCGGTCTCCTGGCAGCAGCAGAAGTTAGAGATGCCCAGTGAAGGAGCGGTGTAGTCCTACTGCCCTCCTACTAGGGGACCTGCATAACTCAGGGCTTCATTTCTTCCCTGACCTTTCTCTATATTTGCCTAAATTCAAGGTCCCTTAGTCTGGCATTCAAGGCCCTATGGAATATATTCAAATTTACCCCACCAGCCTCAGTTCCCACTTCTTCCCTAAGCTTATGCTATGGATCTGCAAACTAGACTACTGGCGTTGCCCAAAGTTCCAAAAAAATGCCCTAGGATTCTCTTTCTCCACTCCTTTGCTCGTACTGTTCCCAATATCTGAAATATTTTCCCTTGTTGTGTGAATGAGCTCAGTCTGAACCAACACTGTTCTGTGGTGTCACAAAAAACAATGCAATCTTGGACTGTGTAAGCAGAGGCATTCCATTCAGACATAAGAAGGGGATCGGCCTGATGAACTCTGCCCTAGTCAGACCTCATCTGGAGAACTGAGTCCATTTCCAAGTGTCTGATTTGGGATGAATATTGGTTAGCTGGAAAGCATTTAGAGGAAGGGCAGCTAGGTGGTGCATTGGACAGAGTATCAGACCTGGAGCCAGGAAGATTTGTCTTCCTAAATTCAAAGCTGACCTCAGACACTTACTAGCTATGTAACCCTGGGCAAGTCTTAACCCTGTTTGCTTCAGTTTCCTCATCTGTAAAATGATCTGGAGAATGAAATGGCAAATCACTCCAGTATCTTTGCAAAGAAAACCCCAAATGGGGTCACAAAGAATCAGACACAACTAAACAATGACAACAACTTTGTAATACAGTGTGAAATCTGAAACTGCTAAGTTACGTTCCTTAACATATTTTTGGGTAGCTAGATGTTTCAGTGGATAGAGAACAGGGCCTGGAGTAGGAAAGAATTGAGTTCAAATCAAGCCTCACACACTTACTAGTTGAGTAACCCTGAGCAAGTCATTTAACCCTGTTTGCCTCAATTTCCTAGATGAACTAGAGAAGGAAATGGCAAATCACTCTGGCATCTCTGCCAAGAAAACCCCATATGGGGTCACAAAGAGTTGGACATGACCCTAACCAGAGGGGTAACCAGAATTTTGAAGGTCCTTCAGTCAGTATTACAAATTTAAGGAACTGGGAATGTGTTAGCCTAGGAAAGAGAAGGCAAAGGGGCAATAAGGCTAATTATCTTCCTGTAGCTTAAGAGTTGCTCTAGGAAAGAGGGAATGAACTTTCTGAATTTCATTTTATCTCCATGGGTATCTGACTTAATGCTCAATATTTAGCACATCCTCAGCAATTACATTTATTTATTAAGGGCATCATTAAACATTTGTTAAGAGCTTACTATGCCAGGTACTGGGGGATTCATGGACAAAAACAAAATAAACCTTGCCCTCAAAGAGCTTATGTTCCAAAATGGGGTGGGGGGGCAGGGGGGGGCAGAATTGCAAGTATTCAGAGGAGTAAATACAAAGTCTGGAAAAAGCAGTTAGGGGTGGGGGAGGGTGGCATTAATCACTGAAGCGAAACCCATCCCCTCCTCCCCTCCTAGGCATGCTTTCCTTTCTCCTGCCCTTCTGCTTGCTGGTTGCTATGATGTGCTGGTGCAGATGCCCCTACGGAAGGGCCGCCATGTTTATACGCTGTCATGCACTTTATATCTCCCCATAACTCTCCTCTGCGACTTGTAGTATGCATGTGCTTACTTTTTACAAGCTGCAAGACAAATGGGGGAAAGAGACAGCCCAAATATTCCCTGAGTGAGGAATGTAGGCCCTGCCTTCAAGAAGACCTGTGCATGAATCCTATCATTGTCCTCCAATCCATATTTTATTCATAACACTTCAGGATTTCTAATCCTTTTTTAAATTTTGATGACTGAGACAAATGATGAGGTAGAGGCTGTCTAAATATGGATCAACCACTGGGGGAGAGGTGGAGGGGGGACTTAGGAGAGGTAGGCACCAAGAAAAAGACTGGAAAAGCACACTTTCTCCTAAAAGGAAGGGAAAAAATTGTGTGCCTTTTGGCTACTACTGCTCCCTTAATATCTGCCTCCATGGTCCTTTGTTTTGGTTAGGAGATTCCAGTTTTGCTCTGGATTTATCTACCCTAACCCCCTCCACGCTACCCAAGGGTAGAAATCCTCATGTTTATTCCCCACTGCCTCTCTTCTGATGACTTCACACTCATCCACCTATCCAGGGATGCTGAAAAAGCAGGACATTGTTTTCCTCCCCCCAGAGACCTATTCTAGTCTTTACCACATGTTTAGCATTTCTCAGCCCCCAGGCTGGACTCAGAGAGCTATCTAGCTTTCCTGACTGAGTCTCCAGAACAGCCAGGCCCACCAAGGCTTAACCACTATGCTGTGACTTTTCCCATCTTAACCAGGACCCAGCATCTCATTTCCAAATGAGAAGGAAGCAAGAGAAGACAAGCTGCCCCAGTCCACTTCTGCAGAGATCTGAGTACTCTGGAGACCAAGTTGACACAGAGCTGAACCAGGATTGATAATAATCAATATGATCTGGCCTAATTCAATTCATTTGCCTTAATATACTAGGAAACATCAGCTCCTATTAAGGCCGGTGGCATCATATTTGAAAATGAACAAAAGGGTCTAAAACATATAATTCAAAAAATATTGTTTTCATCATCTTTCCACTTCATTTAACCTTCTGAAAAATTTTAGACCAAACCTTATAGCCATCCAATTGAATTAATTACCTTGAGACCTGATGGAAGAGAACTGGAACCCTAATTTCAGTCTATTTTTACTCAGAGGTGATGCACATTCATACTGAGATCCAGGAATTAGAGCCAACATCTTCTCAATTCTGTAGTCCACAACTTGGCCTCGGGTGATGGTGGTGACATACACTGCCTCCTCCAGACTCCATGGATCATCTAGTTTAACAAATCTGCACAATAATCAGAAATGACATGGTAGAGATGCTCATGGTGCCTGAAACTCAATGAATAAATGGTTTTCATATGTACTTAGTGAGAAAAAACATAGCATTAATGGATCTACAACTGGTCTTAGAATCGGGAAGACATGAACCTGAGTCCTGCCTTTAACATATACTGCTACATGACCCTCAGCAAGTCATTTAACCTCTTTATATCACTCTTTCTTGTCCTACCCCCTGCTCCAGACAACCAAACAACTCTAAAAGTTTTAGAAAAGGCATCATTTGTCAATGATAAACGTAGTTCCTTATAGTAGCCTCCTAAACAGATGAAATGACTCTATTTAGCACAATAATAGTAATAATAGCTAGAATTTATATTGCATTCTAGGCTAATAAAGTGATATAATATATATGTATATATAATTTCATGTGAGTCTCATAATAAATTGGTGAAGTAAGAGCTATTATTATTCTCATCTTCAAGAAAAAGAAATGGTATGAGAGAAATAAAGTGACTTGCCTGGTATAGTACAGCTAAGAAAGTGTCTGTGGCAGGATTTGAACTTAGGACTTTCTGATTCCACTTTCACTGAACCACCTAGCTGCCTTATCTTAGAGAAATAACACCATTTGGAGTTAAAAATTAATTTTTGGTGAAACCTGTATTTTCCCCCACTATATGCTTTAAACATGCTTCTTACAAGATAAGTTTCTATGAGAGAATATCAAATGAGCTTTAGAGAAGAGTTTGAGAACGGTTTTTATGTTGCAATTCAAGTTGTTTGTTCCAGAAATGTTTCATTTCTTCATTACCTGAAAATAGGTCCCAGGGGAGGGAGGGAAGGGAAAAGGGGATCTCTGTCAAATCTCTATAGGTCTTCAATAGCTGCTTCTTCATGTGGGATATATTTGGGAGGGAAAATTAAATGCATTTGTCAGTGAAAGTTCTTCTAAAGCCATATGGCCAAAGTTGTGCTCAATATCAAAGTGAAGGAAACTGCTGAAGACTGTCAATGGTCTCTCTGCAGTATAGAAGTAAGAACACTAGATTTGGAGTTAGAGAACCTGGATTCAGTCTCTGACTCAATGGGAGTCACTCCTGTTGTATCTTTGGCCAAGTATCATTTTCCCCTGGGCTGTAGCTTCATTACTATAAAATAAGCGAGTTGGATTAGATGATCTCTAAGTGTTTATGGCTTCAAACCTGTAATTTTGTGGTTTCTCCATCTGCCTACCTTGGATTTCTGTTTTGGTTGAGTCTAGAGGTTCCCCTTCAGGATCAGTCTTCACTCAAATGCTTCAGGAACAACCAATTACCCCCTCTAGGGATAGATGTCCAAGATCACAGATTTAGGGATCTTAGAGATTAGGTAGCTCAACTCTCTCATTTTGCAGATGAGGAAATTGAGATCAGAGAGGCTAAGGGAGTTGTCTAAAGTCACACAGCAACTGAAGTAGGACTGGAATTCAGGTCCAATGACTCTGAATCCAGCATTCTTTCCACCAAACCATGTTGGTTCTCTGATCTGCGCACAGGGTAATTGCTCACTCAATTGCTGCTGATTGAGTGACTGAGCTCAAGTAAAGGCATCCCTGCTAAGGGTCCTAACCAATGGACTCACATAATCCTTAAAATGCATTTGCAGTGCTTTGTTGGTATGATGCCCCGAAGTCAAACAGGGAGTAAGAGTGTCCTTTAAGGCTCCCAAAGGTTCATTTACATGAGTTTTACAGTTTTTCATTTGCCTACAGCAGCTCCAGCTGGATCAGGAAACAGAAATGTCAACAAGCTGCCCAGGAAGACTTCAGAGGGACCAGGAAGCAGGTCGTCAATTGTAATCCCCTGAGAAAGCCTGATCCTGTCAAGGATTTTTTTCTAGTCCTAGCTTCCAAACCCCTGGATGGTAGGAGTACATCTCTAGACCCTGGGCTTGCCTTCAAAGGTTTACCCAACCCACTGCCTGGGCAAAGAGAGTGAATTTCACCAACTCTCAGAGGGCCGGAAACATTTTTCTGAGCAGTTAGACCCATCTCATGTAAACCTCAACTTCTAAAAATTTGCAAAAGCTAGCTACTTTTTGATTAACTACCTTTCTGGTTTTATCAACTGCTGTTAGTTTTTTGGCTCCTGTCCAGACCCATCTGGGTAGTAACATGTACCAAGTGATCCTGGCATCTGGAAGCATTTGTCTTAAAAGAGCCAAATCCCTCTTGATCTTGATTATCAGCTCAGCTTCCAGCCAACAGACCAGATAATTTTCTCCCACAGCAGTGACCCACATGATGTGGCCTGCAGTTCTGCATGAAGTGTCATTCTGGACTCCCTTAGTTAGAGTCTCCACCAGCACTCCCCCATCTCCTGACCTCAGAGGGAGAGAGGGCATGTGTCAATGCATTTGGACTGGGAGTAGGAGCAAGGTTACTCCCTCTACCTGAAGGGAGAATCTGGGCTTTGCCTCCAATGGCCCCTTCACACCTCTCTTCCCCCACCAAAAGCAAACGTGTCCAAGGCAATTCAGTTCAACTTGACAAGCATTTATCAAGTGTTTTCTGATGCCTAACCTTGAAGTAGGCACTATGGGGGAATACAGAGGATGGGATTGGGAGTGCAATCCTATCTTGAAAGGGTTTACAGTAAGAGTAAGAAGTCAAGACTTATACAGATTCAACAAGAAACTATTAAGTGCAATATGTTAGGAGCTGGGAACGCAAAGACAAAACAAAAGAAAAACAGTAAACAGGTCTATTCCTCAAGAAACTTACATTCCATGCCAGGATCTACACAAGTAAATTCAAAGCACATAACCCACATGCAACAGCATATGTTCATCCAATTAGATCTGATTCTTCTCTCTAGTAATTCAATTCAACAAATACTTTTAAGCTCCTACTATGTTCAGGGCACTTGAACTAGGCAGTGAGAAAAATACAAATTTAGGAAATAAGGAGCCCCTGCTCCCTTAAAGTCTAGTGCTTGCAGATGATAAAGGAGATTTCCTCCACTTCCTGTCCCCCAGTCAACCAAGGGAAAAGGGAAAATGAAGCTAAACATTTCCAGGAGAAACTAGTTTCTTTGGAGTAATTCTCAAGGAAAAACAAGTCAAAACAAAACAAAAGGCTATGTTTTTCTCACTAGCTAAGCCATGTGAAGTCCTTCAGAATTAGCAAGCCTACCCAGCAGCGGTGATCACTCACAGGCAAGATAGGAGGGAGAATCTGACCTGAGAACCAGGTCCTCTTTATTTTAATGAAATTCTATCCCTGGCCTCCCAAATACCTTGCAAAATGGAATCATTATCTCCCCTTCTTCTTCCTAAAATAGCTTCAGAGGCACAAAATCTTTTTCTGGTATGTACAATAAATCTACATAATGATCCCGTCAATCTCAGGGCTCTTCAGATCCTGTCTGCCTGAAGGGGAGATGTGCTCTGTTTGAGGGTTTCACTCATACGACCACTTCTTAGAAAAGGTGAAGGAGGGGCTGAAGTGAGAACTTTTGTTGCTTCATTAGAGGAACTGCTTGCTTTGGGTTCTTCAACCACAGCAGGCAAATGATCACAACTGAAAAATTCTGGAAAATTGCTCAGTATACTTTAATTTCTTTCTCCAAACCTGCACTTAGCCCTTTGGATACTCCTTAATTTTCCTTTATATCTTAGATAGCCTTTCCCTTTCCACTGCTCTTATATACACATCAGGGGCAGCTAGGTGGTGCAGTGGATAGAGCACCAGTGCAGGAGTCAGGAGGACTCATCTCACCTCAGATGCTTGACACTCACTAGCTGTGTGACCTTGGGCAAGTCACTTAACCCCAATTGCCTCATCCTGGGTCATCTCCAGTCATCCTGATGAATATCTGGTCACTGGATTCAGATGACTCTGGAGGAGAAGTGAGGCTGGTGACCTGCACAGCCCTCCCTCACTCAAAACAAAGTTAAGTGCAAGTCATGTCGTTATTTCTCTAATGGCATGGTCTTCTTTGGCAATGAAGGATGAACACACACACACACACACACGCACACACACACGCACACACACACACACACACAGATATACATCAAGAGCCTTCTAAAAGAAACATCTAGAGAGCCCAGCACTGACTCAGGCTAAGGGAAACATCTTCGAAGGTAACATTTTGGGAGCCCAAATCGCCACCTTCAATCAAGGCCCATTGGGACTAAGGTTATGGGACAGCAAATTTACATTGAGATCTGTTCTCTACATCTCAGTTTGGAGGTTATCAGAATGATCAGAATGCGGATGGGGGGTTAAGATGCACTAGTAAAAGTATCATCCTTCTCTACTTTGCACGCACAATGAATACTTCTACCCTTGAACCTGTTCATTGCTCTTAAACTGAGGGTGGAAGGGAGAGGGAAGGGGAGGACCTCCTTGTAAATACCATTCCTCTCTGCCTTGAGCATATTTGGAACTCTGAATCTTTTGCATAATGAACATTCCTTTCTGTGCCAAGGTTCTAACAGCATTTGGGCACAGGTGTTAGCTCTGTCAGCCTCCAGGGCCAATAACTGGAGTCTCTGTTATGGAAAATGAGACAATGTATCCACAGTGTCATTATGTTTTCCCAGAACATGCAAAGCTCTAAAATAAATGTGTCTCCAACATTATAACACCACAATATTCATAAGGCTCATTACTGTTTTTTAATTTTGCTGGTTGCTTATTTACTATCTCCTTCTCTACTTTACTGCCGGAATGGAATCGTTACTAATTTGTGCCCCAAATGGAAAGGGCCCAAAAGCAGAATGGTTCCCGGAGTGGTTTGTCCCAAACTGGTCCCACTGCATGATGGGCGGCTGCCAAAGTGGGAGATAGCATTCAGAGGTGAAGAGAAAGAAAAGCATCCAAAGGCGTCCAAGATTCTGGATCTCTCTTTAATCTCTCTTGTCACACTGACAAAGTGCCTTTGGGGTGGAGTCATCACCCCCTCTGCAACCGGTATCTGTGCCAGCTAACCAGCAAGCAAAGTAAGAACGTCCAACCAGTGACCACAGATGTAGTCACTTTACACTTATAAATCTCCAAAGCCTGCTGCCTTTATTAAAAAAAAAAAAAAAAGATTTTAACTATATCTATATAGGATGATCCATTATTTATATAGCGACATTAGGAAGTTACTCAATCCAAACATAGACCTAGTGTATCATGGGACCAATTCCCACTTGTTTTATCTAGAGTTTTGTAGGTTCAGGAAAAGTTGTGTAAGTACAATGATTTCCATCTCCGTAGTAAGTTGAGAGCTGGAGTCTGGGGCCCAAGAAAGAATATGGCTTGTTGTTACAAGTATTTCAAACTAGACAAGGGTCTCATCTTTCTTGGATGCAGAGGATGGAGGGAAAAACCTCTTCAGGATTCTGGAAGACTTGAGATTCTGTATTCTAAAAAGATATACATGCTACAGTAGCTCACTTTTCTTTTTTTCTATGTGTGGTCTTTATCTCTATATACATGGTTTTCTGGAATTGTAAAAATTTCCTCAAACTTCAGGTCCATTCAGAAATTATGGAGAGAAAGAGACAAAGTTATGTGGTAAGTTGCATGGCAAGAGATCACAAGTTTCATCTTACTGTCTCTCCAGTACTTTCCAAATTTAACCCTTTGTTTCTAATCACCTAAGGGATCAAAAAAATATTTAAGTGAAAAAGGGGTCAGAAAGGAAAGTGATCCCTGGGGGGTGGAGTTTCCAGGGAAGGCTTCAGGAAGGAGAGGAATTTGGGTCAGGACCTGAATAAGTAGAGGGAATTTGAATAAAATAATGGGGATGGGAAAGAATATGACTGATAAGGGGGGCTGTGGGATGACAGCAGTTAGAGAGAAGGATCACAATCATACTTCCCACCCCTAGAAAAGTAGTTTCTCCTTCATTTTCATTAGTCTAAGGTACATAGAGCTGGAAGGTCCTTAAAAGTCACCTAGTTCAAAACTCATTTTATAGATGAAGAAACCAAGACTTTAAATGGTACAAACTAAGTTAGAATTCAAACTCCATTCCTTTGACTACAAATCCACTTCTCTTTCTTCTTTACTATGTTGCCTCTCAAAGCTCTAGACCCACTTGATATATATACATATAAACAAAAGCTGGTGTGACCTTCACATCAAGAATTTTTGTTGTTTAGTTATTTCAGCTATGTCTGACTCTTCAGGACCCCATTTGAAGTTTTCTTGGCAAAGAGAATGGCAAAATGATTTGCCATTTGCTTCTCCAACTCATTTTACAGATAAAGAAACTGAGGCAAACAGGGTTAAGTGACTTATCCAGGGTCACATTGTTAATAAGTGCCTGAGGTTGGATTTGAACTCAAAAAGATGAGCTTTCCTGAGTCCGGACTTGGTAGTCTGCACTGCTCCACTTAGCTGCCCCTTATTAGATATACAACATCCATATGCAGATGATTTTTTTCTTTTTTAACAGCAGTTACTGAGATCGGGCTATTGTTCCCTGCTGCCTGCCCACACACTCAAGGCATACCAATTGACAAATGCTTCCATGAACAATATTCGGCTCTGTTATCAAGAAGGTGATGGAGAGGGGCTTCAGGAGTTTGAGGGGATGAGGAGAAGCTTATAAAGACCATTGAAATCTAAAGACAATGGATCACAGCCCCAACTCTGTGGGAAGAAAGAAATTTTGTTTCCAAGGGCAAAGCATACCCAGCAGGTCACCTTCCGCCCTGGGAAGTTGGTTTAGCTCCCTGGAGGAAGGATCCCTTGTGGGTCCAGCCACTGATTAATGATGGATAACGGTTCCTGATGTTCAGCATAATCCACACAGCTGGCATTTGGCAACAAAGGTAAAAAGCTCCATTGCTAAGAGAACATTCCTGGCTCTGCCACTTACTTCCTGTGTGACCTTGGGTAAGTCATTTAACCTGTATGAGCCTCAGGTTTCTCATCAGAAACATGAGGGGATTGGATTATGTAACTACACAAGTCTCTTCTAGCTGAAATCTGTGATGCTCTCATCCTTTGTTCTCCCAGAATTGTACTCAGGATCTGGTGCCACAAGCAGAATGGAGTTTGCCATGCTGTAGAAGACGCTGGACTTAGAATCAGAAAAGTCTACGTTTAAATCTCACTTCTGCCCTTTACTAGCACATCATTTCACCCTGATGTGCCTTGGTTTCCCTGTCTGTAAAATATGAATATTTGCAGTAGCTACTTCATAGGGTTGTTGTGAAACTCAAATGAAGTAAGGAAATGCATCTAAAGGCCTCTAATGTTCTTCCTAGCTTTTTATCTATGCTCTGATGAATGCAGTGTAAAGCACTTCATGCTACATACACCTAAGTTGTTGAGAATGTAAGTCCATTGTCAGCAGAGATGGTTTCATTCTTTGGACTTGTATCTCTAGTACCTGGTACATAGTAGAGAATTAACAGATGCTGATTGATTGGAACATAGGCAGAGATTTTGAGGAGACCAACAAATGATTGCTATAAGAAGGAAAAAATAAAGTTCTACCTGCTGCCTTTATAGGGAACCCATAGTTATCAGTACTTCTTAAGGACTATTTGACAATTTGTTGGATTACTTGAGGTCAAAGATCTTAGGCAGGCATGTCTATCATAATACCATCTATAGCTGCCAAGGGAACTGCGGTATTGAGGACTTTTCTGGATAATTTGGGATGAATGATTTCAAAATTATTTCCAAATAGAATAATCTGGATTATTCATCTACACTGACTATAGTCACCAAATAATTACTCGATGGCTCACCTCCGGCAGCTTTCAATGATAAAGCTGCTTCATTTAACCCATTACTTGTTTCTTCTTTTCTCCCATAGACACAAACTCAGTTAAGACAGCAAACCTCTACCATGTTAACCCACTTCATTTTTTTTCTCTTTTTCTGTTCCTATTCTTTCAGACCTCCATGGTCAGCCCCCAGAGGGCCGCTGAGAGTGAATCACCTATGAAGTAGGTTATTTGCTTCTGCCTTTAATGAATCACTCTCTACTAATATTGGCGAATCTGTTGTTTCCCTTGAATAGCCAGCTGATCGTCCCCCAAGCTGCCTGCCTATTGCAATATAAGCTGCATCTGTCTTCATCGATGCTGATGTTAGCTTGCATCTGTCAGGCTGCCCAGATGCTCATTGCCACTATCTCAGTGCACCTAAAACACAGTCTGTCCAATTGTGCGCTGTAAAGCCACAGAGGTGTTTTCCTCTGAAAATGAGGGGCAGCCTCCCAGTGCTTAGGCAGAAGGGTTCCTTACCCCGGTAGGTATAGATTCAGCTTGTTTGTCTGTAGGGACAATCCATATTCAGATAAAAACATAAACCCTTAAAAATAGGTGAATTTCACTGCAGCAATCTAGATGATCAGTTTCAATGTGTAGTAGAGTTCTGAATCATGAGGTCCTCAGACACCCAAGCCCAGGCCTTTCTAGTTTCTTTCATCTCCCAGCTCCCTGATTTTGCACAAGTTTTCCCAGTGCCTGGAATATGAGGCTCAGTTCATACACACACACACACACACACACACGCATGCATGCATGTTTTATGTATATAGATAACGATTTCCATATAGACACATGTTATACACACATATCTATGTATCTATGTATCTATCTATATATACATTTTTGTGTATATATACTTATATACATATAGATCCCTTTAGTAGAATATAAGTTACATAATGGTAGGGACTATTTAATTCTGACTTTCTCTCCTCAGTGTTTTGCACTTGGTTAGATTTTAATAAATGGTAGTTGACTTGGATTGGTGCCTGCTGTGTGCCTAGACCTGTGCTAGGCACTGAAAAATATGAGAACACCCAGTCCCTATTCTCAGAGAGCTATCTACCCTCCCAAAATACCAACATAACATATTTTGAAGGAATATTTATTAGTTGGGGTAAGTTGATAACAGTGAACTAATTAATGAATTAATTGGTGAATTAGTTATTTAATGGAAACATTTATGAAGCGCTTATTACATGCCAAGATCTATGCTAAGTACTGGGACATAAAAAAAAAAAAAAAAGCAGGCCACTACCCTCAGGGAGCTTACCAGGGGGTGGTGATCAGCCCCAGGGAAGGAAACTTTGGTCCAGAGAGTTATAGGAACATGAATGAAATCACCATGGGGAGAGAAATGATGAAGATAGATTGACACATCCCTTCTGGAATCAATGGCAGAGCCGATTTCATCTTAAGGGGAAGGGAATGGGGAGGAAAGGAAGGATAGTACCAGGAGGGTTTTCCAGAACATAGAGTAGGGAGTGAAGTGAAGCTGACTCTGGAATGAGAAGCCTCAAGTTCAGATCAAATTGTCTACACCACTAGGGCTGGGTGGAGCCAGGACCTGCACTCAATTCTCTAAGATGCTTAGAGCTTTGCCTACTGCACCCCTCTGACTAATTGAAATCCAGCAAATCTTCCCAGCCTCAAGACAAAAGATTTTGATCTTGTCAGTCCCAAAGCCCAACTACTGAATGTAGCCAAGACATGAAGGCTCCCTGGGTCTGGAAGGAGGTAACACAAGTGTTCTGTGCTGCTTTGAGCACCCCCCGCAAGCGCCAGCCTACTTTCCCACATCTGGGTAGACTGACATATCTCACAATAATGTGCATTGTATCAGGAGAAAGTGACTGACAGCAGAGGTCTGATAGGCCTATTAACTTTGCTAGCGAGGTGGCTGCTAACTCCTAAGAGTGTCACTCACACGCTCTCAGGTGTCGCTTTACTAATGACAGCGTGTGTCATTTCTGACCTTACACATCACTAGCTATAATTATAGGTGTTTATTAATTATTATCATTAATGCTTTACATGTACATACCTTGCATTTCACCACCCCAACCCCCACTCCCACCCCCTATCTATTTCTCTAATATAACTCCCTGCACCTGGAGGTTGGGATGCAATGGATATGAGGCAACAGGCAAGGCTGTAGCCATGGGATCTCCAGTTCAGGATATTGAACTAGCACAAGATTTCTTTGACTTCCAGGCCCACTGTTCTCCACAGAGCTGGAGCATCTGGAAATGTGGCAGATTTGGGGAAGTAAAGAGAGAGCTCACTAGCACAATAACATGGTATTCTGGTATAATTCTAGTGTTTTCCCTCTTTTAATTATTTCCTTTTTTCCTTTTACATAACTTGTTTGTACATATTTGTCTCCTTGCTATCTTCTCCATTAGATCCTAAGCCCCTTGAGGGCAAGGACTATCTTTTGCCTCTTTTTGTATTTCTAGTGTTTCTCACAGTGCTTGGCACATAGTAGGCACTTAATTAATAAACATTTAGTAAGTATCTGCTATGTATAAGGCGCTGTGCTTAGTGCTGGGAGATATTCAAAAGAAGCAAATGAATCCCTGCCCTCAAGAAGCTTACATTCCTGAGGGATAAATATAGAATTTAAGGTCATCATCACTATTCCTACTACTGGCATCATGGTTATCATCATGATAGTCTAGGTTGTTTATGAAGACTGTGACCCTACAAGCATATACACCAATATTGCACAAGTATGTGTATGTGCATACATGAATATACAGGCTTACAGTGAAATAGAGGAAGTACCCAGATCTTTCTCATCTTAAAAAAGAAACAAAAAACCTTCACCCAACCCTTCCAAACTATTGCCCTCTATTCAGGGGTATGCTATCAAATGTTATCAACTGGCTGTCAAAAAAGGACAACACTTTTGCTTTTCAAGGCAATCAGGGTTAAATAAGTTGTCAGGGTCACACAGCTAGTAAGTGTCAAGCATCATGAGGTCAGATTTGTACTCAGTTCCTCTGACTGGTGTTTTATCCATTGTGCAACTTACTTGTCCCAGCATGATACATTTTTGAGTTCAATCTGCTTTATTTATATTTTCTTCATCTCTTAAGCCTAGAGTCTAGAGTCTAGGCTCTAGACCAGGGGTGGGGAACCTATGGCTTTGAGGCTACATGTGACCTTCTAGGTCCTTGGATGTGACCTTTGGACTGAGTTCAAGTTTTACGGCACAAATCTTTTATTAAGGGGATTTGTTCTGTGAAGTTTAAATTCAGTCAAAAAGCTGCACTTGAGATCCTGGAGGGCCACATGTGACCTCAAGGCCGCAGGTTCCTCACCCCTGGCCTAGACTATCAACAAAACAATAAACCAAGTCCTGATTTGTAGTTTGTGGATTTCTGTGGCATAAATGCTCACACTGAAAATTTAACAATCAACTCTCCTGAGCTGAACTGAGCTGGCTCCAATACAGCCTTTCATTGCTAAACTTGTAGAAAAATCTGTCTATGCTCACCGTCTCCCTCGTCTTTCATATCATTCATGATCAATCCTTTGTGGTTTGGCTTTTGGCCCCACTGTTCAAATGAAATTGCTTTCTTTAATTAGAAGACAGGAAAGGATCAGCACTTGAGCTGATCTTTGAAAGAAACTGGGGATCCTAAAAGGTGGAGGTGAGATGAGTAGTCATTCTAGGTAAGCAGGTGAATGCCAAATCCAGTGGTTGTTGGATTTCCTTATTCTTCATTCTCCTTGATTTCTTTGAAGTTTTTATACTCAGGCACTTGCTAGTCTATGACCGATATGATTCTTTCCCTCCCAGCATTTCTTAAACTTCAGGTTGTGACCATGTATAAATTCGGCAACAGTAATAGGTTTTCAAACCCACAATGACCAAAAATTAATTAAAAATCAAACACATAATGAATCTGAGGTGTTTCTGACAGTGTTTGCCCATGTTGCATTGAGCAACCTCACTTCAGCCTTGGTTCTGAACACACAGCATGCGCACTTTGCACTGTACATGCTGTCTCACTACACATACTGAAGTTAAGAATGGGAAAAGTCTATGAAGCCCTGAAGTCTAGACTATCTCTTCTTGAGTTTTCTAGATCCTGTGCCTGGTTCTCCTCCTACCTGCCTGACCACTCCTCCCTCTTTTGCTGGATCCGTATCTTTCTACTTTTGCATAGATATGTTCCAGTATTCTGTCCCAAACCCTCTTATCTCTTCTCTCTCTTTTGGTAATCTCATTGTCTCCCTGTGGGTTTGGCCAATTAATGAACAAGCACCTGGTATATACCAGATCCTGTGCTAGGTGCTGGAGATACAAATGCAGAAATGAAAAAGTCTCTGCTTTCAAGAAGTTAACATAGCTTGTACATAGATTGTATAATATATATGTAGATACAAACACACATAAAGTCACATATATGTGTATGTGTGAATTACTCAGGAAAGCAGTCATTTGGTTTCATGACAGTGATAGTCACATGTGTGTTTCTACTGACACTCAGAACATCTGACATTAGATTGAGTCCATTTTGCCACCTATAGCTAGTAATCTATCAGTTAAGTGCTATATTGTATGACATATACATATTTCATTACTGTCTTTTGTTGTGCTTTGAATTCTTTGGCTTTTTTTTTTAAAGAATAGATATTACTCCAAGAAAAAATGGGAAAAAGAGATGCAGTTCTTAAAGAGCATTTCAAGGACTGTGAGAGGTATTGCACAGGATACTGGTGTGGAGAAATCACGCTTTTCAAGGGTCATTGAAGCATACCAAGAAACAGGATCAGTTTCACTGAAGTACAAAGGAAAGTGCAATAAAAAAACAAAATAAATCAAACAAAAAAAGAACGTCAATAACTAACAAACTAGTACTGCTAGACAGCCTGATCTGACATCAGAAAACAAATAAGGACCTTCAGAATCTGGGCAGATGAAGGGAGTGATTTCTCTAATTGATTTCTCAAATTCTAGTGATTTCTCTTATTTACTGATTTCTCTAAAGCAAAGCATAAGCTTATTGAAGTTAAGGGAGAGTGAGAAAGCTAGGGGGGTACAGAATCAGTTAGGAAGAAGAAAGTGTTTGTCATGGGCTGGACAATAGAAAGACTGGAGTACTGAAGATTGGAAAAATGTAATTTTTACTGATGAAATTCACTTGTTCATTTAAGGCTATATCAAAACTTTTGTCAGAAGAAGCCTAGGTGAGTCTGTAAGATCTGGGCATGTTTATCACACTGTAAAAGATCTACCTCCAATAAAATGTTTTGAGGATTTTTCACTTCTACCTAGATGTCTTGTTCCCATTGAGAGAATTATGATGTGGCTAAATATAATGGTATGCTAAAAAGTAGAATGGATCCAGAATTAGAGAACTTCATAAATGGAGACTAAATAACACAACCCAATGCCGTATGCCACATCACAAGAGGTTAATAGGTTTATCCAAAATTATATATATATATATATATATGCTTCAATGACCTGAGAACTTGTCCCGGGTCTGTCCCCGGGACCTTCGAGTGAGAATCTCCCTTCGGTGGGCACCGCTTCGGACGTCTCCGGACCTACCCCGGGGGACACGGTGGCAGGCAATAATCAGGCAATGCGCAGGAGGTTCATAGCTTTATTGCATGGAGGAGTCCCCCGAGCAGTTCAGGGCGTTGTCTTATATAGGGAGGTTCTTCCGGGCTGCCATCCTAACCCGCCCCGAGGGCGAGGCCTACCACCCGATTGGATCCAGCCCACCCGACCAATCCCGTGGGCTCACAACTCCTCTATGGGAGCCGTGTCTCCCTCGGATTGGTGGGCTGCCACTCCCGGGGAGGCCCCTATCCACCCAGGCGCCTAGGACCGACCCCCGTCAAGAACTCACCTAATCTATACCTTATTGAAAACCTACGGGCTACAATAAAGACTAGACTTGGAAAAATGGATGCTTTGCCAAGGGCATGTTAATATTTAATATGATGTGTGGTTTTATGGCAAAGAAATAATATGTGACTTGCAAACTCAGTGCCAACTGTGTAAAAAACAAGTGATTGTAGCAAAAGAGGAAATTATATATGTATACATGTATGTTTGTGAGTGTATTTTAAAGATATGTACAATTACAAAGTTTACATGTTCATCAATTTCTTTTGCTTCATCCTAAATAATTTGCACACCACTGAACACAATAAATGTAAGGTAATTTCAAAGTTGAGGAAGACTACCAGCTGCTAGGATCAGGTAAGGCCTTCCATTGGATGTAGCAATTAAACTGAGTTTTGAAGGAAATCAGAGATGAAACTAGGAGATGGAGGTGCAAGCGAAATGAATTCTATGTGTTAGAGACAGACTGTGCAAAGGCAAAGAGATTATTAAAAAGGAAAATGTGGGGAACAGCATAAAGGTCAGGTTGGCCAGACTGTAGAGTGTTTGAAGGGAACGAATGTACAATAAGCCTGGAAAGGTTGGTTGGAGCCAGGTTGGAAAGGGTTAAAAATGCAAAATGAAGGAGTTTACCTTCCCTATACATCATAGAAGACCATCAAGCTTACTGAACAAGGGAATGTTACAATCAGACCTGTGCTTCAGGAATGTCATTTTGTTAGAGAAGATGGCTTTAGGGCAGTTAAGTGGAATAGTAGATAGAATCCTGGCCCTAGAGTCAGGAGGACCTGAGTTCAAATCCAGCCTCCAACACTTCCTAGCTGTGTGACCCTGAGCAAGTTACTTAACCCTGTTTGCTTCATTCCCGGGTTGGAGAAGGCAAACTACTCAAGTATCTTTGCCAAGAAAACCCCAAATGGGGTCACCAAGAGTTGGATACAACCAAAAATGACTGAACAACAACAGGGAGGATTACTGAGAGAGAGGAAAGACTTGAGAGAAGGGCACAACTTGTGATATTTTTTATTCAGGTAACAGACAATTAGAGCCTAAACATGAGAGGAGAAAGAAGCACATAGACAAGAAATCCTGTTGAAGCAGTATTGACAGGGTTTACCAACTTACTGGAAATGGAAGAATGACAGCGGAGAGTCTAGAATGCAATTTGACGCTGGCAACCTTAGCAGAAATTAGGAATTTTCCAACTTGAAGGGAAAGACAATGAGTTCTGTCAAGGGAATGCTGAACGTGAGGTTTCTTTGGGACATTCATTTCAAATGTTCTATAGGTAGCTGGAGATGTGCAACTGGCGCTCAGGAAAGGCACCAGGGTGAGATGTAGAGATCTGGAACTTTTGGTGTGGGGATAATAATTGAATACTTTGGAGTTGAGGAAGTCACTGACAGAGTATGGAGGGAAAAAAGAGCCCAGGATAGAACCCTGGGGGAATACCTACAGTTGGGGGACAAGATATAGAAGATTATACAGCAAAGAAGGGTGAGAAGAAACACTCAGAAAAGTAGGAGAACCAAGAAAAAGCAGTTCAAATATCATTACACCAATGATTCCCAAGGTCCTGGTCTCTCTTGAACTCCAGTCTCACAGGTCTAATTGCCTTGAAAGTTCAGTTCCTGTATTATAGGTATAGGGCAAGGGTCTAGGCATCATATCAACCCTTTTTCTGCCCATGGTCCTCAGCCATTGATATTAACTCATTTGTAAAGCACTTAAGAGTTTTGCAAAGTATTTTCCTCACCACAAACTGGTGAAATGGATGATATATTATGGTTACCCCTGTTTTATAGATGAGGAAACTGTACCCTAAAGATGTGTGACCACAGTCATGCAAATAAAAAGTGTCAGAACTGGATTCAAAGCCTAGTCTTCTTAATACTAATCTCTTCCTTTATAATTGTCTTCTTCTAGGAAAGTTCAATTCAGTAGTCAGTCACACAGCAACAGACCAATAAGTAGAATGACCCTGATAAAGAAAAGCATTTGGTATACTTTAAAGTCCTTTTTTAAAGGTCAGCAATTTTTTTTTTTTAAATCTGGACCTGTGATTCTAGCTGTGTAGAAAGCTCTCAGGTGAGGACACTCCCCTCTGGAAATGCAGTTTGACTACTCTTCTGAAATTTATATCCCTGGAGACTTGACTAGATTTCTGATATATTAAGTAATCTGCTCAGGGCCACTCAGTTAAAGTATGTGTAGGAGTAGGACTTGGACCCAGGTTGTTCTAACTTAGAAGCTCTATAACCCATTCTACCAAGTTACAGTCCTAAAGTGGCTACTGCTATTGCTGTTGCTAGTATAAGGTAATAGATACGGAGTCATTCTCTGAGTTAGGACCACGTAGGTTCAAATCTTATCTCAGACATATACTTTAGTTGGAAAACCCTGAGCAAGTCACTTAATATCAAAGTGCCTCTAGGCAACTGAAACAACAGTGCTTGGCCAAAGGAAGGACCAAGCCTTTTGTAAATGAATTTGAATCCAAACTTGGTGGGGATAGTCCTGAAGGATATGTGAGTCTAGAACTATCTAAACTTTCATTTCCTACTGAGAACCACCTAAGATACTGAACCAATATGCCCAACAGGAGCCCTGCAGCTGGGATCTTGGTTATTGTCAGTTTTTAGCTGTTTTTTCATTAGTGTCTGACTCTACATGATCCCATTTGGGATTTTCTTAGCAGAGATACTGGAGTGGTTTGCCATCTTCTCTAGCTCATTTTACAGATGAGGAAACTGAGGGAAACAAGGTTAAAGTGACTTGCCCAGGGTCACATGGTTAATAAGTGTCTGAGGCCAGATTTGAACTCAAGAAGATGAGTCTTCCTGACTTTAGGCCCTGAGCTTTATGCACTATGGAGCCACTCAGCTGTCCAAGGTTAGGGTTAGCAGTAATATTCAATTTCAAGCTCATTAGCTTTATCGCAGGTCCTAGTTGGAAATGACTGCATTTCACTAGGTTTTGTCATTCCAACCTCCTACAGAACCACTGAACATCCTATTTGAGAGTTCACACACAGACTCACTATCTTTCCCAATTTAGAAGGTCTAAGGAGGAAGGGGGAGGGGAAGTTTTTCCCTGGAGTTTCTCTCTTCAGAGGTGTTGGCTCAGGTTTGCTCCAACAAGCTTCTAGGTAAAGCTCAAGGGGTGTGAAACCACAGAAATGAGACAGAGAGGAAAATGACATGCAGCCTGCTGAGAAGCAAACCTGGCAAATCCTCATTCCCAGCAGCCACCAGGCTTGCCCACCCGCTGAGAGCCTAGGCAGCTCCTCTTTTTTTTTCTCTTTACTTCTCAGATAAACTAGGGTATAATGTGAGTCAGGGAACTTGGATGTGGGAGGGGGCACAAAGTGTTAAGGAACACGGTGACTATGTTTTACATTATAGTTTTAGAGTAACCCTATTTTCCAGCCTCCACAGTAAGACAAAGTTAGTGCATTTAAAGGATCCCAGAAATATGTCATATTTTCAAACACTGTTTCAGAGAACTATGGGAATGGGTAAGAGATGGAGATGCTGAAATTCAGGACAAAGTAACAGATTTGTGTTGACTTGTTGGATAGGGTGAGTCTCTATTTCTGATTTGCAAGGACCAAACCTTTAGAGCTGGAAATTCCTAAAATCCAGTCCTGGATTCAGATGGGGAAACAGATGTCCATAGAGGTTAACTGACTTGCCCATGATCACATAGCTAGCAAAATGTCTGTGGCAGATCTGAACTCAGGTCTTTTCTGATGCCAGGACCAGTGCCTCATTCCCTACCCCACGCTCTCTAGGTTCTTTCTCTGGCCATACCCTTGAATAGTTTCTTTCTTTCTTTCTTTCTTTCTTCCTTTCTTTCTTTCTTTGTTTCTTTCTTTCTTTCTTTCTCTCTCTTTCTTTCTTTCTCTTTCTCTCTCTCTCTCTTTCTTTCTTTCTTTCTTTCTTTCTTTCTTTCTCTTTCTCCCTCTCTTTCTTTCTTTCTTTCCTTCTTTCTTTCTTTCTTTCTTTCTTTCTTTCTTTCTTTCTTTCTTTCTTTCTTTCTTTTTTTAATGGAAGAGGAAGAGAGGGTAAGAGAGAAAAAACTTCAGGGGAAAAAGAAGCTATATTTCCCTGGATCCCGGTATCTTTCACTAGGTTTGTCAGAATGAGGGAAACAGCAGATGCTGGTAGTGTGGAATAGGGTGTGTGTGTAAGGAAAAGTCACTGCCTGACATTTAAAACCGAGAAGTTTATTGGTCCTACTTTACTTCCTTTATTATTTTTTAACCAATAAGGCAGCTATGTGGAGCAGTGGATACAGCAGTGGGCTTGGAGTAAGAAAGACACTTTTTCCTTGGTTCAAATCTGGTCTCAGACACTAACCCTGTGACCCTGGAAAAGTCACTTAACTCTTTTTGTCTCAGTTTCCTCATCTGAAAATGACCTGGAGAAGGAAATGGCAAGCCACTACAATATCATTTCCAAGAAAATCCCAAAAGGGGTCACAAAGAGCTGGACACAATTGAAAAATGTCTAAACAGCCACCAGTAGAAAGGTTAAAAACTTAAGCAGACAGAAAGCACTTTAGCCCTAGAAAAACAGCGTAGTGGAAAAAATACTGGCCTTATCCAATCATAGAATTTTAAACTGAAAGGGACTTTAGGAATCATTTAATCCAAATTCACAATTTTATAGGTGAGGAAACTGAGGCCCACAGGATCAGAGATTTGCTCAAGATCATACATTAGTCAACAGCAGCATTGGAATTTGAAACTATATCATGCTGTGGTCAGAAGTTCCAGGTTCTAGTCCTGCTAGCCAAATTAACTTGCAATTTTGGGGCCAGTGTTTTAGCCTCTTGGAGCCTCAGTTTACTCATCTTTAAAATGAAGATAGCACCCTTCCTACTTTATGAGGTAATTTTGAGGTTCTTATGCTTTGTTAGTATTATATAAAAATGAAATGCTAAGAATAATAGTTGGAATATAATTAACTGCTGAGCCCATTTTAACTTTTTTGTGGATAATTCCAGATCCAAAAATGGAGATATGAAACATACACAGTGTACCCAGATACCACAGATACATCCTTAGTGCCTGACATCAGAAAGCCCCCAAATGGAAAGAGGCTGTTTTACCCAAACCAAGGCCTCAGAACAACATAGCTGCCACACGTCATCATGCCACATATGAATCACTGTTGCCACCCAGGGAAAGGAACATTGTAATTCTACATGAGAAGAGCAAAGAAAAATTTTAGCACCAAGAAAATAGTAGGGGAGAAAGGATGTCAGAGAAGTTAAGAAAGGGATATACATGTGCAATCTTTCCACTTTAAGCAATCTTTAAAAACAAAAACATTCTGAGTCTTAGAGGTAGGAGGGAACTTTGAGAAAACCTCCCTATCCTGGCTTCCTCTAGGAAATATGCTTTCCCTCTCATGTGGAGATCATGCTCTTGACCTAACATCAGCAGAGTTAGAGTTGCTTTTCCTCTATCAAATGAATGAATGAAAGAGCATTTATTAATCATTTACTATGTGTCAAATTCTATGTTAATGTGCTGGGGGATGCCAATACAAGCAAAGAAGACAACCTCTACCTTTAAGAATAAGTTTAAAGGAGACAGGTGGGGGGTAGGATGGAGAAGGAGGAAAGTATAAGCAGAGAAGCATGTTTGGGAATTGCTTAGAAGAGATGTGCAGTTTAGTTCTCAGTAACATAGGGCCAAAGTGCACCTAATCAAAGCAGAGGGATCAGGCCCAGAGTCGAAGAGGTTCTGGTAGGAGGGGGCTGAGAAGGGTGGCCAGAGTAGAGGCAAGTATGGTCTGCTAAGGCCAGGGAGATTGATTTATACTGAGAAATCCATATTCTCACTCAATTCCCTTGAGAACTAAAGGATGAATTTACAAAGCACCTGGATTGGCTTAGGGATGCAGCTTGTGGACATAGATTCAGTTCAACTCAATTCAAACAAGAATTGCCCCAGGAAGATTTTAGAGATATTAGTCTCATTAAGTAACAGTACCCTCCTTGACAGTAGGAATTCAAATCCCCTATCACAGCAGCTAGCACATAGTAGAGGTTAAAAGTATGGATGGATAGATAGATAGATAGATGATAGATAGATAGATAGATAGATAGATAGATAGATAGATAGATAGATAGATAGATGATAGATAGATAGACAGACAGATAGATAACCTATTGCTTGCTTGATTTTATAACCAATTACACTCACCCAGAATATGTGGTACATTGTAATGTATAATAGCTTTAGAGTCAGAGAACATGAATTTCAGAACTCCACTTTGCTCCTTACTGCCTGTGTAATTTTGGGTACATCACTTCACCCCTATAGCTTTCATTTTCTCATCCACAAAACAATGAGATCTCACTAGATGACATCTAAGTTTTCTTGTAGTTCTAGAACTATTGTCTAAAATGTTCAAATCCAAACTGTGTGTGTGTGTGTGTGTGTGTGTGTGCGTGTACATGTGCCATTAGGATTTTAGAATTTTATGTCATATCCTTAACCCAAATCAACTGGGAACAGAAGGAAATTTTCATGTCATGACCCAGTGCTAGGGCAAGCTAGTTAAAAATAGCTGGCCTGTATATCTTGTTTGAATTTCAAATATAAGTGCTTAAAAATGTCCAGAATTATAGCTGATACTTACCAAGCCCCTTGGGATTTCAACCCAAGTATTTCACAAAGACGAAGACGTTGATGGAGACATCTAGCATTCTCTGAGGACTATGTGAAGAGGCTGGACACACTTAAGGCAGCAAGACCTGAGAGAAAGCATCCCTGTTGATATTAGCAAATTTTTAACTAAATAAGATGGTGGCCTAAATAAACAATCATTGCTTTGAAAATATCTTCACAGTCCACGTAGACCCCTTCCTAATCCCCACCCCCAACCCAACAATAAATAATAATAATAGTTATAATTTTTATATCACTCTAAGGTTTGCAAAGGATTTTACATATACTGTCTTATTTTATTCCCATAACAGGCCTATGAAGGAGGTGCTATTATTATCCTTACTTATAGAGGAGAAAACTGAGGCCAAGATAAATGAAGTGATTTTCCCAGAGTCACACAGCTAAATTATTTTCTGAGATGGGATTAGAATTCAGGTCTTCCTGACTCTATGCCCAGTACTCGATCTAGAAAAGAACTGAATTCTCTTGTTAACTGACATAAAAGTACACTCTTCAAATATCCTACAAGCAGTTGTGCTTGTATTTGTAAGAACCATTTGGACTATAAGGGCAGTTAATTCTTCTGGTAAAATATGTCTATTATAGTATTCTCTCACAAACCTTCTTGAAGATAAAATTATCTGTTTCTAATCCCATTTGTCGATTACAGATGCAACCTTTAATTCAACAAAAACCTGGAAATGCAGTCAAGATTGTTTTGTTGTTTTTCTTCTTTTGTTTTAAGATTAAGCAACTAGAAGAACTAAGTTAGTTTTTGAACACTGCAAAAGGATCCTGCAGGAAGCTGAGGCTTTCTGTGGAAACTCACTTGCTTACCACACCTGAAGGCAGAGGCCTGCCTGCACCAAGTAACTTGTAAGGATTTTCAGAAGTGTGGTTCTAATACTTGGTCTCTTCTGTTTGCCAGATGTTACTAATGTCAGAGGGGGACAGGATCGTTTATGAAAGCCATCCATCCACACATGCACACTCACATACATGCATGTGTGCATGGTCTCACACACACATGCACAAACACAGGTTAAACTATAAAAATTCTATTCATAAAACATTGTAGTCCTATGTATGACCTAAGGGAAAAAAGGAGAATTAAAAAAAAAAATCCAAAAGGAATAGAGGAAAGGAAAAAGATGTGGGTACCAAGTCTGTACATTACAAAAATCCCCAGATATTGACAAAGGTATTTGCTTATATCCAAAAAGAGTTTGCAGGGAAAGTAGGGAAGGATTTTAATGCCACATTTCCAGTTATTACTTCAGAAACATAATTAGCTAGTAAATTACAGTGTTAATATTCACTTTGAACAAACAAGAGTTTGTACAAGTGGAAAAAGGACTTGGGATGATAGCAGAGGGACCTATTCGGGAAGTAGAGGCTGTCTTCAGATAAGTTTCACCACCCAGATTTGGGGTAGTGAGATGAGACGGAGTGGGCCTGGGTCTGGGCACAAACTTTCTAGAATCATGAAGCAAATTCTCTGGAGGAAACATAATTTCCCTTAGCTTGCCTCTTGTGGACTCTGTGTCTAGGATTTAAGGCATTTAGTCAGTCAACAGGCATTTTATTAGGTATTTAGGATTTAAACCTATCTACTACCTTCAAGAGAGTTAAAAATCACTTCCCAGGAGATAAACCAAATCATATTAATCTCTTAGGAAACGTGGGCTCCGTCTTTTAATACATTTAAGGGTGCAGTTGTTGTTTTCCAACTCTCTAAGGCAAGTGTTTTTATCCAGTCCAATATGCAAAATATCAAAATATCTTGTTCTTAAAAACTCAATCGAATCACAGAGGGCTAGAGCCATAAGGGCTCTTTGAGGTCTTTTTCAAAGCAGCCTTCTCCAAATCAGTCTCTAACAGAACACCTGTCCATATTGTCCTGGTTAGAAAAATCATCTATTCATATGGGTTAGCAGGATTTAGAGCCAGAAGGGCCTTTAGAAAGAAGCCAATAGGTTCTAAGCTCCAAGAAGGCAGGGATTGTTTCTATTTTACAGTTCCGTGCACATGGTAAGTACTTAAATGCTTCATCAATTGAACTAGGGAGTCATCTAGACTAACTTCCTTCTTTGCTAAGAAACTGAGATTCAGAGAAAAAAATGTCTTATTCAAGCCCACAAACTAATAAATTCAAACCCATGTCTCTTGGCATAGGATTGAAAGCAAAACTTAGCTTTATAATCTGGCAAGGTGGGCCCAACGTTCTGGGTTCCCTAATTCAAAGACTTTAAGGAACTAGCTGAAAGTCTGGGCCCATTAGGTTTTCCTACTTCTTCTGAAATATAGCCAAGATCTGTGACTTTAGTGGCATCAGGAACTTCCAGGTAAAGAAGCTCTCTCTACCAGTGCAGACTGGTACCATCTCTGAAACTTACAATCTTAGAGCATTGGTGTTGATGGAGCTATGGGACCTGAACCCCTAAAAGGAAAAGACCATGTCTCTGAAAGCAACTCAGCCCCTTAACTTTTCCACATTTTACCTTAGGCATCTGACCCATCCCGGTCCATTTAGATGTTCAATAATCTTTTTCACTGCCCTTTCACTGTGGCTCTCAGACCTCTTAACTCCTTTCATTGTCTGCACCCAGGCTATTTGCCACTCCTTAATCCCCTACAGATCTTCTCAGTCTTTTCTCGTATATAAGCATCAGTCTTATCCCTATCAAACTGAAGATTTACTAGGTATTGCCCTAGTTTTAGAGTAAAACTCTACTTTGATTGAAAGAAGACTTGAGTGGTCAAATACTTTCCAGGCAGATATCCTGTACCCTTACATTTTGAGGTTCCCAGCACCCCAATAATGTTCAACTCAAATTGAAAGGGGATCACTATGTACATAAGGTTCCCTAGGGTCCTTATTGACTTAGAAATCCACATACTAACATTATCTATGTTTTACTGCATTTTTATTTGTTTTGCTAAATATTTTCCAGTTATATTTTAATCTTATTCTGGTCACCCTGGGGAGTGTTGAAGGCCCACCTGTGTTTGACACTTAATGAGTTTTGAGAATTGCCTAAACTACTAAGAGATTAAGTGATTTTTCCCAAGTCATACAGTCAGTATGGTCAGAGCTTGGACTTGAACCCAGACCCTCCAGACTTAAAGTCTGGCTATCTATCCACAAGGCCTCTCTAACCCAATGCTAACTTCTTAGAGAAGGTATCACCTTGTAAGACCACTTCCTCTTCTAGTTCAATAATACCTTCACTATTCCTCTCCCTGTACCACTTCTTTTCTACCCTACAAATGTTGTTTCTTCATATGTAACAAAAAGAATTATGAACCTATGTTTGGCATCACTCATGAGCCTCAAACCTCAAAGAGAATGCCAGACAGCCATCTCGGCTTCTTTAGGACTTTCCTCAACCCTCCTTCTACCATTTTCTTCCCTTTTGTGGTGACTTTCTGTCTACTCAGTATATATCTTGTCTGGACCTAGTTATTAGCATGTTGTTTCTCCCATTAGACTATAAGTTACCTGACGGTAGGGCTTCTTTTTACCTTTTTGCGAATCTCCAGCACTTAGCACAGTGCCTGGTGAATAGCAAACATTTAATCAAATGCTTTCAGTCTATACTTAACAGTCACTTGACTCACACTGGATTTTCTTCCTGATTCAAGTATTTGTCTCCTTTTTACAAAAACCGTGCTACTTGCTCTGGATCATCTTTGTTCCAGAGAAGTAACAAAGACTAATAGATCATCAGTTGTGAGAAAAACAGCCATCCACTCCCCCAAATCCCAGACATGTAGGATCCACATTTTAACTGGCTGGGGTAAGAGCCATTATTTTTATTAATGGGTCTCATTCTTATTTTATTGGGCTTTTTTACTATCAGATTACAAGCATGTTTTTATTGTAGAGTTTTTTTTTCTTCTAATGCAATCTTGGATGATATGCTCAGAATGAATGGAATAGTTATTGTTTTAATTATTTTTTCATCTTGTTTTTTAATTCATTTGTTGCCTTTATTTACTACTCTTAAGTTTGCCATAATAACGCTTACCAGGGCTGCTTAGCATCTTCATGGCTTCTATGAAATGCTGAGGAAGCTACAACTCATCTGTGCTTTCAATATTCCTGTGGAAGTCCAACACTATCCCTATTTCACAGATAGTTCACACAGCTAGTGAGACAATCTGAGCAGCCTTCTCTTCTACAGGCAGAGGAAAAGATGGTTTAAAGGCCTTTGCCATCCTAAACTTTGAAGAGGATTGCACTGATCACTATGAAAGCCTGTCAATCATGCAACAGTAATAGAGACTGTGAGTAATGGGTCCTCCATAATGGTTTCTCCACCATGAGTTTCTTTCAAGTCTTCTTTATATACTGTCAATTTCTTTCAAGACACTAATTTCTTCCCCAAAGTCCTCAGGTCAGGATTTTTAAGCTTTTGTTGTGACACAGATGCCTTTAAAAGTCTTGTAAAGCCTATAGACCCTTTCTCAGAATATTTTATAGATAGATAGATAGATAGATAGATAGATAGATAGATAGATAGATAGATAGATAAAATAAATTACATGGGATTTCAAAAGGAACTAATCTACATTGAAATACAGTTATCAAATTATTTTTAAAAACAAGTTCACAGGCCTCAGGTTAAGAATCTCTGCTTTAGGCACTTCTGCAAGTCCCATGAACATCTCCTATGGGATCACAAAAGCCTTTCTGAATGAGGCTGTCTTTAGAAATAGAGACAAGAGGGAAAATGCTGAATATGGGAATGAATGGTCATAAACAGGGGTTTAGAGGTAAAGTGGCTGTCACGATGGAAACTGGAAGTTTCTTCTTATAGTCTTATCATCTCTTTTTTAATTCCCTGAACCAGAAGAGTCAAGATGAAAACAAAAAGTAGAGGCAGAAATATATTTGTGTCTGGACACTACATGTGTAACATGCACATTGTAGGAGCTGAGCCATGCAAATTAACATCTTTTTAGTCAAACACATCAGTCAGTTTTTGTAGTGAGGTCCAAATGACTGAACAACATGGAGGCAGGAATGGATGCAGCCATGGGAAGGAGGGAAATCAAGCTTTAAGTAGCAATTTGGCTGAATGATTGTCCAGAGAAACCTGTGGAATGAGAATGATGGTGCTGCCCACTGATGAAACTGCACACACTAGGAGAGAGATTTTCTTAGAACAGAAGCATCTACAGCCTGGGAGCTTATAGTAGGTACAAAGTCCCTAGTGCCTGTGTGCTCACTGGCTCCTTGTGTTTAATGACCAGCCTTATCTTGTGCGACATTCCCAGGGCTCCATTTTTCATTAAGCAATTTTTAAAGAGTTTTATGACCCCGTGAACAATAATTTTTTTAGTGAAAGCAGACTGAATTGTAAGTGGCGGTAATTACACCAAACTAATTGTAGGCAAAATTAGCAAGAGGTCAGATCAGTTGGGCCGCAAAAGAAAATATATGCCTGGATCTCACCTTAAATGATCTCTGGAAAATTAATCACAGGAAACAGAATCTTCCTAAATCAATGTGCCTTTCTCACCATATATAAGCTTCAGGTGGGGGCCCAGAGAAGAGAGAAAAGAAACATCTTTATTCTGTTGATGGAACCTTTCATCTTTTGAAACCCAGTGTGGTACTGTAAACACCAGCCTGGGAGTCAGGAAATGTGGGTTTCAGTTTAGGAATCACAGGATTGATTATAGAATCTGAATTTATAGGATCAAAGGGTTTAGAGCTGGAAACTAATTTAGGAATAATCTAGTTAACACCCTCATGTCACAAAATGGAGACTGAGATCCAGAGAAAGGAAAGGATTTAACCAAGGTCATGTAGGTAATTATTAGCAAAGCTAAGATTCAAACCATACAGTTCTTTTTCATTCCAAATTCAGCACTCTTTTCCAATTTGTCACTTGATAAGTTCTACCATTGACTAACTGTAAGGTTTTGGGCAAGTCACTTCAACTTTCTAAGTCTCAGTTTCCCTATCTGTGAGATAGGGCTGATAATATTTACCCTACCTATATAAGGTTGTGATAAGCATCAAATGAGATAACAGATGTGAAAACATTTTATAAACTGCAAACAAGTAAACTGTAAACAAGTATAAGCTGTAAACATTTTATAAACTGTAAACTGATCCATAAGTGACAGACACACAATCCATCATTGGGACAATGACTGAAAGGGGCATGGCCTGGAACTCAGTCAGTCAGTTGGTGAAGAAAAATTTGTAAGTGATTATTATTACTGATTATAATTCTGCATATAAAAGCATCTTTTTTACTTTTTAAATTATTAACATCTTTTGCTTTTATATTATCTTCATTTCCAAATATTTTCTTCCTTCCTCATCCAGAAAGTCATCCCTGTAAAGAAAAATACAGGAAAAAATAGTTTAGAAAAACTAAACACCAATGTACTTTGACAGGTATACAATGTTCTGCACCCACAATCCTCTACTTTTGCAAAGAAAAGTAGGAGTTACATTTTCTCCTCTCTTCCTCAGGGTCAGGTTTGGTCACTATAAATACATATTCAGTTTTTAATATTTTTTTCTTTTTATGTTATTGTAGATGTATATGGCTGTATATGAAGGAGGAGGAAGAGGATGAAGAGAAAGAAGAAAAAAGGAGGAAGAGGAGAGGAAAAAGGAAAAGGGAAAGGAGGAGGAAAAGAAGAATAGGAAAGGATGGAGGAGGAGAAAGGAGAAATGAAGGAGGAGAAGGAGAGTAAAGTGAAAGGAGAGAAGGAAAAAGAGAAAAAGGAGAAGTGGAAACAATGGGGCTAGAATGGGGTGGGGAGAAGGTACAAAAGAAAGAAGAAAGATAGATAGAGGAGAAGGAGAAAAAACCTGACCCACATTCACTTCGAATGGGAGTTAGCAACCAGGCAGCCCAAGACTTAATAATGGACACTGAAAAATAAACAAACAAACAAACAAACAACGACAACCTCCATGGTCAGCCCAAGAGAGAACAAGTCACAGTCCTTCCTCTCTTAGCACAGTCAATGACAAAGGATGATACGGAGAAGAAAGCAGGAAAGCAGCAGTTCTGTGCTGAGCAAAGAGGCTGGGATAAGCTCCAGCAGGTTCGAGAAGAGGCAGCAGCCTCAAAGACACAGCCCATTTCTAAAATCTTTAAGTGCTGGCTTCAGCCAAGTAGCTACAAGAAATGCCCTCAGAGATACAAAATCTAAGAAAAATAGTACTGGCATCCAATTACAACAGTGCAGTTTGCTGCTTTTATCTGTAATTGGACTGTATAGTCTTTCATTCTAATTTACTTTACATCTAAACTGTGATAATCAAGACAAGCAGAACAGAATGGTCTGTAACTGGCTATCCCACTGACACCAGTTAATGCCTAATTATAACAACTAAATTAAAGATGTGACTGTAAAGAGGTTGAATATCAGTTTGAAGCATTTAATTCCACAGAAAGGAGGAGAGATTTTAAATCCTAAGTAAGAAAATCAATATTATGCCTCATTATATTGGTATTGCTAAACAGATTAATGAAATTAAGTATTTTGTTGTATTGTTTTTTAACCATGATCTTGATGCAATGATGGTTTATAATGAATGACTATCACAGAGCAGGAAGTTCACATTCTGAAGCAATTTATCTACTGATGTTGGAATAAATCTAATCTGGATAGGACAGGGTGAAGCTGCTCTCTCTTATGATATCCTTGGATTCCTGAGATGAGCATCATGACTGGGAATGTTCTGCGGCAAAGCGGGGAGGGAGGAAGGGGAGAAAAGCAACACAACCAAACAAAAGATCTCTGTTCCAAATCTGCCATCATATTCTTGCCCTCACCTGCTAGAAATGCTTGGAGACGCTTAACCTCTCCAGTACTTCAAGACTCAATAATTTTGTTAGCGTGGCTATCCCTCCACTCATGCACATCCAGCTCTCTTCTCTGACTTAGCCAATGAGTTTTGCAAATTTCTGTGGGTGGGGAAAAAAAGAACTTGGAACTCTTCAATTCTTCTGATGAGCAACTCTAGACCTAGAGTGACTGATCCATAAGTGACAGATGCACAATCCATCATCGGGGCAATGACTGAAAGGGCCATGGCCTGGAACTCAGTTAGTTAGTTGGTCAAGAAAAATTAACTAAGCACCTACTATGAGCTAGGCACTGTGCTAAGCACTGGAAATCTGCTATCACAAAGATTCACGGCATATTGGAGCTAGAGAGGACATGTAGAACATGTCCTTCATTTTGCAGATGAGGAAATCAGATTAGGAGAAGTAAAGTGATTTGTCCAAGGTTATATAATTCAATTTGATTCAAAAAGCATTTATTAAGCTTTTATTTTGTGTCAGGTGCTATGCTAGGGTCTGAGCATACAAAAATGAAACAATCCCCAACTTTAAGGAACCTTTCTTCTACCAGGGGAATATAAATGATCAATACACAGGTAATCAATTGATCAGCAATATTTATTTTGCACCTCTTATTTGGACGGTACTGTCCTAGGTACTGGGGACATAAATAGAATTAATGAAACAATTCCTCCTCACAGAGAGCTTATATTTAAATGAAAGAGAGAATTATCTAAAATATATGCATATATACTTATATGTATTACACATATTTGTATATATATAATATACCTATATAAATATATAGTTAATAAATACATGCAAAGTCACTAATACAAGATAGTTTGGAAGAGAGAGAATGAGGGTCTGGGCGACATCAGGAAAGACTTCATACAGAAGATTTTTCTTGAGCTGTGTCTTAAAGGAAAAGAGGAATTTTGAGAGTGTTTTCCAGATGTATGGGGTGACCAGAGATAGGACTCAGACTCAGAGATGGGAAATAGGGACCCATGTGTGAGAAACAGAAAGGCCAGGATAACTTCAACACAGAATATGGGATGGAGATGAAGTCCAAAAAGGCTAGAAAGACATGTTGAGGCCAGGTTGTGAAAAGCTTTACAAATTAAAAGGAATTTGTAATTCATCCCTGACTCAATAGAAGGTTGAGAGGGGGAGTTCCATGATCAGATCTATATTTAAAAGAAATTGCTTTGGCAATAGTGTGTAGGATGGACTGTGGTGGGGAAACACGAGGCAGACAGACAAGTCAGAAAGCGACAAGATAAGGAAATACAAGAATATTTGAAGAGAAAGAATCAGGGAGATCAGAAGTTGCAGTTCTGATGGCACCTAAGGTGAGTAGGCAACCAGTGGCAGTCAGGATTCAAATCTGTGTCTCTCTCCTGACTCCCAGCAAAGTGGTCAGTTTGAGTAAGTAAGATGGATTGTGGGCAACTGTGGAAAACCCCCAATTTTTACAACTGTTTGCTTGTCTGGGAGTCAGAAAAGGTTATGGGGAACAGAAGGCATTGTATAGCTGAGCTGCAAGATTTAAGTGCAGCTGTCTGGAGAACTGCAAAAGAATGACTTCCTTTCCTGGGGCAGACTGGACACCATAAGCCCCTACATTGTCCTTGCCAAGGGCAGTAACAGATTACCAACAATGTAAGAGGTCCCAACTAACTGGAAGTAAACCTTATTTCATTGTTCTCAACCAATCTTTCCCAGCCAAAGCTTAAAGATAAGAAAGGGAAAGGATAAGCAGATCATCCCTCAAAAGCTTTTATTTGCAGACTTCCACACCCAGATTTTTTCCCCTGAATCTAGGTTTCTTTGGGGGAAATGACCTAAAAACAGAAGACTTGCATTTTCTAACAACAGCAACAAAACCAATCAGATGGGTTCAAAGCATTTCATCCTAGTAAGGAAGGAATGAGCCCCAGGCTGTGAAGATCAAGCTGCCACCCATGCCCACCTATTGCCTTGCTTCAGGCTATCAGCCTGTGGGGATAGGGGTTGGGCCTGAGTCTTTAGGTAATGGAGACACAGCCTAAGCATTTCTCTGGCATCCCATAAATGTATGGCAATAACAAGCCCACCATGCCTGTCTCTCAGCTACACAAACAAAAACAAATAAAGGCTCCTGGCATAGACTCGTCCTGCTGCGACAGATGTGGCTTCTCTGCGCCATCTTGCCTGTTCTTAAGGGTTTTTTTATTGCAAACAGACAGATGTAGCTTGTCCTTTCCATCTTGTTTATGATACCACACACACACCTGTGGAAGGATGAATCCCTGAAGAGATCTCTGCCTTCCACTCAGATGGCTCAGAGACAAAGCCAACCTACCCAGTCCTCCCTCCCTTCCCTAGTTACTGCAATAATCATTTCACTTCTTGGTTGGGATGTGCAAAATGCCAAGTTGAGATACTCATTAACTCATTCACTCACCCTAGGCTTGGAACCTTTGGAGTAAGAAGTGACGTTAAGAAATATGGGGCACCCTTTAGGTAAGGAAAAAATGGCTGTGATATGCTCAGTGGAATGATACACCCATTCACAGGCTGGAGTACTTTGGGAGCCAGGTTGAATAAAAACATGTATCTGGCCTCTTTTTCATGGCTCTCTCATTCTCACAAAAGAAGAAGGTGAGATGGGTTATTAAGCACTGCAACACATTGGTATTGCTTTATCAGAAGCTGTTACTACTGTTTTTCTGCCTACCTACTCATCATCTCATCCAGGGTTTTGAGATCAGCTATGCTGAGACTCATTCCTCCCACAAAAAAACTATATAAAAATTTACAAGCTGAAGAAAAAAACATGTGCTTCTGTGATGGTCTCCTTAAGACTGCCATGTACTTCTTGCTCTCTTATTTGTTCTTGTCCCTACTAACACTCCTTACAATAGATGGCATCTGTCTAGTGCTCTAAGGTTTGCAAAGTCTTTTATATAATTTGTAGATGGAGAAACTGAGGCTCAAGGTGATTTAAATGATATCCATGCTCACACAGTTGTAAGTGTCAGAAGTAGGTTTGAAACCCAGATATCTTGACTCCAAGCTCAACATTCTTTTCGCTCTGCTGTTCTGCCTATTTACTGATTTTCCATGTTTGATTGTCTACCTGGACTCTAGGACACTTTTGTTGGTCTTACCTTCCTCTCTAAGCAGCAGCCTCTTTATTTGATGAGCCCTTGCCAGAATGGACTGCTGGTGTCCTCATATCTGACCTGGTCGTACCATGGTCAACCACTCCAACTCCATTCCTCTTTTTGGATTTCAGACTTCTGCATAATCTAAATGAAAATTAGATCATGATGATGACCAGGATGATGATGATGATGATGGTGATGATGATGATAACATCCTCCAGTTCCAACCCATCATTCATACCATGGGGCAGTAGCAAAATAGGTGAACTCCAGCCAGCATGACATGGAGTAGAATGTCTCCGTGACCTGAACTGCTAGGGTAGCTATGATGGCCTAATGGAGACTGTTGAACACTGACAAATTGGGTTCTGATGATATCACTCATTGGGTTATCTCCTTAGGCAGTGTGAAACAACTTCTATGAAGAGTCAAATATTTAGATGGGGGAAGCAAAGAGTTACAATCTGACCCTAACTGAAACCATCATTATGATTAGCTGGTCATGGAGGATACCACAGTGTGTGGTACTCCTTCGAGTTCTGGTACCACAAGAGGACAAGATATAGTAGGACAAATCTGTAATACAAACATCCTACTTTCTGGAAATTCTTCAGCACAGATGGCACTGACCACTAAAATAGGCTCATGAAATGGACCAGACACATGAATATTTTCCTTATACTATGGAGTTATATCCTAACAATGAGGGAATCATATCTCACCAATTACTGGCTAGAGCTTCATCTGGTCTCATGTCAAGGATATACTCCCAAATAATTAGCCAGGTAGTACAAGGCAATCATAAGAAAATAAGCTAATGTTCTGATATTTGTATTCAACTATAAAAATCAGTTATTTCATAAACTTGTGCAATAGTCTGCAGAACATTAAATATCTGTGAATAATATCAGGATAGCAACTTCTAGGATCATATTGATATGAACTCCATTGAATAAGATGAGAATAATTGATAATCAACAATAATTCTAACAAGATAATCTTAATAATAATTCTAATACAGTTAATTCTAATGGAATAATATATTTATATAGAGCTTTAAGGTTTACAAAGCAATCCTGATAACAACCTCATAAAGTAAATAGTACATGGATTTTTATCTCCTTTACAACTAAGGAAACTGAGGCTCAGAGTTCTAAACTAACTTACCCACAGTAACAAAACCAATTAACATAGGAGCCAGAATTTGAACCCAAGTGTCTCCTGACTCAGGTTATCACCCCTTCTAAAACAAGCATACTTGTGATTTCTTAGTCTTGGCTTTTCTTCCTGACAGCAGACTCTTGTTGCCCTTGTATCAAGACTGGTCACAGATGATGGAAGACAAGACAGGATTTAGCAGAGGGGATGGGAAATGATTCTGAGAGGAGTCCAAACTACAGAGAAGTTCCCAGCACCCTGCCTGGCTCTTTTCACCTTCCCCACACTAGGCTGACACTGGAAATCACCATCAGAGGCAGCAGGCCTATTACTTATTTTATTTCATTAGCTCAGATGATGGAAGAGCAAAGACACAGCTTGTGACTCACTATAACAATTGTATCTTTCAGTTTTTACTTTATTTTCCATGCCAGAAGCAAAATTTAATATATTTAGTTAAGAAGAATAGATGTTATTACATCCTGAGAGTTATACAAGGCTAGGCTGGGATTGTTCTATCAAAAGATGAGCAAAGTCATTTGGGAACCATTAGGATTATGTTGACCATCTTGCCTGCCAAAGTTGAACTGGCAGTCTGTGAAAGGATGGTATAGAATTTGGCTTGACCAAAGCAAGAAAAACAAATCAACCCTTGAAGGAGTTTAGAATCAGAATGTCAAAATGAGGTGGAATACAAGCCAGAAGTCATCTAATCCAGCCTATATCTGCCTAAGAATCTTCCCTAAATCATACCTCAAAGGTAGGGATCCAACCTTTGCTTGAAGATCTAAAGTGAAAGAAAACATGCTACCTCCTGAAGCATATTTTTGGATAGCTCTGTTAAGGAGTCTTTTCTTACATTAAGCCTAAATTGGCTTCTTTGTAGTATAGGAATAAAAATTGTCCAACCTGTAATAATAGAGACTGAGGCAGAACTCTGAGCCAATGATGACACTTTATTAAATAAAGGGTTCATGATCCCCTCTAATGAACTGGCTTTCAGGTATTCCTCATGATTTGAAATGCCCCCTCCCTTCTAGAGTCCTATTTTAATAGGACTAGATATCTAGACATTGAAGAATGTCTACACCAGATACAGAATTATTCCATTGGTTGACATATGACACATAAACAAAAATGATCTGTCAGCAGGGCTGTGAATATGGTGAAGCAAATAATATCTTCACTGACTAGGTGTCATAAGATAGCCACCTGTTCATGTTAGACAAGAAAAAAATGAGCGAGAGGCACAAAAATAAAATTGGGAGACTTTCCATGTAGTTGAGTCATCTCCATCACACTGGACTTGGTCACCATGATGAAGAAAAACAAGGGTGGAGGGCCTCTAGTTAGTTTCCTATGATTAAACAAGTGATCTTGAAATCTGCAGCTCACAGCTCTGGAGCATGATATACAGAACTTATAATCACTATCCTTATAGAATCATATCAAAATGATTGATATTGATTAGAATACAGTAAGGGTCCTCAATGAATAAACTTTCTCAGTAGCTTCTATTCACTTTTCCCAGGCCACTTCTCTGGGATAACAAGGTAAAGGCATTTATTAAGTACTAACTATGTGCCAGGCATTGTGCTAAGCACTGGGGATATAAATATAAGGGAAAAGAAAGACAATATCTGTCTTCAAGGAACTTATACTCTAATGGGGCAGGACAGTATATAAAAGGGAACTGAAGAGGAGGCATGGTAGCTACACATGTATGTATATACACACATATGTACACATATGCATATGTTCATATACATTTGTATGCATGTATGTATGCCTATAGGCATATACACATGTATATACACATACACACACATACACATATATGCCTCCCAGAACAAACTCACCAGTAGAAGAGATGTATCATCATGGTGGAGAAATGAGAAGACCAAAACCAGAAGATCCCAGGCTCTGAGGTAAATCAGGATGAAAAGGCAGCTGGGTTGTGGTAGCAATATCTTGAAGAGTCAGAAGCACAGCCAGGAAGGAAATGAAACATTTTCCTCTGGGACTAAGGAGGATAAATCTGAACCCTTTCCCACATGCTAGATCTTCAAATACTTGAATGCAGCTATCAATCCCCTTCCTCCTAAGTTTTAACTTCTCCAGGCTAAATTGCCTCCTTTCCTTCACCTGATGCTCATATGGCATGAAAGTGAGATCTTTTAGAATCCTGTTTGCCCTCTCCATACTCTCCAGTTTACCAATCTCCCTCCCAAAATGTGGCATCCAGAACCTAGCATAATACTTGAGTATTAAGTAGGGCAGAGTACAGTGGGACTTGGCTCCCTAGCCTATGATTTTGGCCTCTCTCAAATCAGCCTAAAAACTGAGGCATCTAGTGGAGAGAAAGCTGGGCCTGGAGATCTATGTTCAACCCTGGCCTCTGACTCCTACTAGCTGTGTAACCCTGGGCAAGTCATTACACTTTCTGCCTCAGTTTTCTCATCTGTACTTGGAGATTACAACAGCATCTAACTACATAGGGTTGTTTTGAGTCTCAAAGAGGATAAAATTTCTAAACCCCTCAACACAGTTCCTGGCACTTAGGGCTTAGTAAAATCCTCTTTGCTTCCCTATTAGTTTTCTGTTTGCTATATTACACAGCCGACTCATCTGAAGTTAAATGACCACTAAAATCCCTAGATCTTTTTTTTCAGGAAAACAGCTGTCTAACCATAACTCCCCCATCTCATAATTATGATATTGATTTTTCTGAACCTGAGTATGAGGCTTTACATTTATCCCTATAAATTCATCTTATTAGATTTGACCCAATATTCTAACCAGTCAAAATCATTTTGAATCCTGAGTACAATATTTTAACTTCTAGCTTTGTGTCATTGCAAATATGATATGCATGCAATTCATCAATGTCTTTATTTAAGTGATTGATAAAAATTTTAAACAGCATGGAGCCAAGGACAGACCCCTAGGGCACACTCCTTTAGACCTCCTTCCAAGCTTTTGTCTAACCAGCTGATGACTCCTATTTGGCATCTGGCCATTCCAGTTCCAAATATTATTGCAAGGGCAGATGTGAAAAATATCAAAGGACTATTTTCAGTCTTTGCAGAAATGCAGATTCAGAAACTCAAGTTCAGTTCAAGTATCCAAGGATTTGAATTCAGGTCCTCTGACAGACAATCCAGTGGATTTTTCATCGTATCATGATATTGCCAATAGGACTTGTAGCAGGAAAGCTGGAGGAGGACATGGCAAAGCATTCCAGCCCATTTTATCAAGAAAATACCATATAGGGTCACTAAGACTTGGAAGTGACTGAAATGACTAAACAAGTGAATGTACCTACTGTACTGTGTGCCAGGGCTAAGTACTGAGAATACAAAAATAGGCAAATGACAGTCTATAATCTAGTGAGAGAGACAACATGAAAACAAATATATACAAAGCAAGCTACATACAGAAGAAATAGGAAATAATGAAAGAAGGGGAAGCTTTGGAATTAAGAGGGGTTGGGGAAGGCTTCCTAGAGAAGGTAGGATTTTAGTTGGTACTTAAAGGAAGGTCAATAATTGGAGAATGTGGGGGAGATGGTTCCAGTCATGGGTTGCAGACAAAGAAAAGGTCCGTAACCGAGAGATGGAGACTCTTGTTTATGGATCAGCCAAGGGGTCAGTGTCACTGGATCAAACTGAACATGTTGGCATGTAAACTCTGAAGCCTTTGCATTACCTCAAGGATTAGTTATAAACTCCTCATTTGACAATGAATGTTCTTCACAACCTGGTAATCCATCTATACTGTCCTATTTGTTTTTCCTCATACACTGCTCTGCATCTCCCAGTTCCATACCTTTGCATTAGGAATCCTACCTCTCTGAAATGCCCTCCTTTCTTACTTCTGTCTCTTAGAATCCCTGGTTTCCTTTAAAACTCATTTAAAACCTCACCTTCTGCAGGAGATGCTTCACAGTCTTCTCAGCCACTGGTGCCTTTCTCATTGAGGTGTATTTACTTCTATATCTTTTAAGTACCAGCTTACGTATATATGGTATCCTCCATTAGAAAATAAGCTCCTCGAGGGCAGGGATCATTTTTGTTTGTTTGTTTCATTTTTTTGTTGTATCCCCAGTGCTTTACGCAGAAGTTGGCTCATAGTAAATGCTTAATAAAAATGTAATAGCTGATTAATAAGTTGATTGATTTACTTGTAAAAGAATACATATAAGTGGGGATTCATGAGCTATAGTGTTGACCAGATACTACCCATAGAGTACATTGAACATGAAGCAGTTCATTTTGAGGGGTCCAAATATGAATGGAGGGCCCAAATTCTATATAGAAAGATAACTTTCAATTAACTCCCCTAAATTTGTCCTTACCCCTCCTTGTCTATTTCTATTAATGGTGCTTTCTATTCTCCTTGGAGTGATTTTTGGCTTTTTCCTCATTTCTCACCCCAGACATACAATCAGTAACTAAGACCTGTGATTTCTCTGTCCAAAATATTTTTCATATCCATCTTCCTCATTCTACTTTTACTGCACCCATCCTAGCACAGGGCCTCATCTCTTCTCACTTGGATTATTGGTTTCCTAATGAGTCTTCCAATCTATTCCTTTCTCAAGAAATTGTCTAAGCAATCTTTCCAACGTACTTCCGCAATTTTATCATGACTCCATACAGAAACCTTCCATAGCTCCTCATTGATAGATGTATACATATATGTAAATGAATTATATATATGAGTTAAATATATATATAATGTGTGTATGTATATATATGATATATATGTATGTGTGTGTATATTTATATATGTGTATATATATATGAATGAATATAGACAACTTAGCCTGATTTCAACCCAGCCATCCATTCTTTTGTACACTATTCTACTCTTAGTATATTTTAATTTCCATATAAACTGAACTACTCCAACCCCTATTCACTTTCTGCCCTCTTCTTTCTATATCTTTGCTACATCAATTTATCCATTGTACTTGAAACAAATCCTTCCCACCCAATCCTCCACTTTCTTTGCTGAAGTTTATCCTTTCCCTTAAGACCTACCTCAACTGTAAAATATTGGAAAATCAACAACTTAAGAAAGACTGTTTAAAAATTAGATCAAACTCACCCACATATATGTTGATGTGACAGGAGGAGGAAATAAATATTTATAAAGCATCTATAACATGCAGGCAATGTGTTAAGCACTTTGCAAATGTTACTTCACTTTATCTTCACAACAACCTGGGGAGGTAGCTGCTGTTACCATCTCCATTTTATTGGAAACTGAGACAGACAGAGGTTAAGTGACTCGCTCAGGGTCACACAGCTAATGAGTATCTGAATTTGAACTCAGTCTTTCTGACTCTGGGCCCATCACTCTATCCTCTCAGCCACTTATCTACCTGACTGCTTCTGTGGTGGTCCTTGGCCATGGTTCATTTATACGGGTGAAAGGGATAGGTGATAGGGAAAGGGGTTCCAACTTGTCTGGGAAAATTCCCTATGCAAGTACTCCACATGCATCCAGTCCACTGAAAGACTTAAAATAATCATCCCCTTTTATCATACTAATGCTCATTTTGTTGCAGACATGAAAGTGAACAATCAGACACACTGATATGTCACCATGGTAAATTGCTGATAGAATAAAATGGAAAACTCCAATCCAATAAAGTTCACAGTACACTTTTCCCCCCTCCAACCACTTCCCTGGAATGCTCCCCCTCCCATACCTGCAGCATGCCATATAAAAAAGAATAGATAAGAAAAGTGGATGGAATCTCATCCAAATTTATTACTGAAGATAGTCCCCAGGTGAATGGTAATACCATCCATCTTTTATAGGCAGGCAGATACAACAGTTCAAACAGCTCTTTCTGAGTAGTTTAAAGACTTCTCTGGTTTAAAGGTTTATTAAGATTTCATTAAATTATGATATAGTCCCGACTGTAAGTGCCAGCTGGTTCAGACACTTGAAATAGCAAATGCTAAAATTGTTCAATAAATTTGGTAAGCAAAGTTTCCTCTCACTGATTCCTTGTTCCCAGCCCCAAACTGCTTTTGGATTCTATGGTCCTCAGTTTCCTCATTTGTAAAATGAGACAAGTGGATTCTTAGGCTTCCAAAGTCCCATACAATTATGAGATTTTATAATTCTATATCTAAGAAGCTTAAGAATAAAGGATTGGCCAGAGGTGTAATATTTCTGGATAGACATGAGAACTGTGTTTGCAGAAGATGATATCACCCATGCTGAGATGTTCAAAGGTTTCCAATCTCCAGGTTACACTTGGCCTGAACAAGAATATGGGCTGATATGGGCATCAGATGTTAGGCTTATGTTGAGAGAATCATAGAGAGGATCTCTTCAGAGTAAATATTCCCATCCAAACTAATTTTTTTTTTAAATTTAAAGTCTTTGAAAGTCAATTTCTAAATTATTAGTGTGAGGAGAGTGGACTACCAATCAATGAAGCTTTATGATCCCCATTCCAACTTCAGTCTTGCCCCTCCGATGAAAATGATGTGGGAATGGCACAGAAACCTATCCTTTCAGACCCAGAAACCAACTGCTCTCAAGCCTTCCTTTTCCTTGAATGTCAGTTGTTAATTTAATACAATCAGTAAACAAAACCAATATAAAGAGGTGATGATAAGAAGAAATCATTACTTTTTTCTCAGTAAAACTCTTGGTATTCTGACATTTGTTTCCACCAGGTTGATTTTTAAGTAATACTGTCCACCATCAATCCATGCACACTGCAGAAGAAGTGAGCCTGCTCTATGCATGTAAAAAGCCTTCACAAGAAGAGGAAACTTTGGGTTTATAGGATTATATATTTCAATCTAGAAGAACTTTAGAGGTTCTCTAATTCAAATCTTTATTTGACAGATGAGAACACTGAAGTTCAGAGATGGGAAGGAACTTGCCTGCACTACACAGGAGGGATCACATACCTGGAAATGAAAGGAACCTTAAAGATCATCTAGCCCAACCTTCTCATTTTACAGATGAGGAAACAGGGCCCCTAGAGAGGTTAAATGACTTGCTAAATTCACCCAGGCAGTAAGCGCTGGAGTCAATATTCAAACCCAGGTCATCTAATTCAGATCCAGTGCCCTTTCGATTCCTCAGACCCCTCCACAGCAACATCACACCAAACAACTGAGTTCTGAGCTGATGGTGGAGTTAGGGTCCTACTCCACAAAAATCCTAGAATCTCAGAATTAGAAGGACTCCCAGAGGGCATTTAATCCAAAGGCTCTCTGAACAGAAATTGCTACTACAATAATCCTTCCAAGAAGTCATCCAGTCTCTGCTCAAAATCTGTGATGGAGAACCCACAATCTCCAGAGACAACCGGATCCATTTTGGGAAGGGATAATTGTTAGGAGGTTTTTCTTATGTCGACCTGAACTCTGTCTTTCTGTAAATCTGTCCAGTGCTGCTGATTCTGCTCCCTGGGCCAAACAAGACATAGCTAATTTTTTTTCTAAATAAATATCCTTCAGATACTTAAAGACAGACAGCATGATTCTTCTAAGCCATTCCTCCATATGAAATATCGACCTGTTCTTTCAATAGTCCCTCGTATCTCATGGTCTCCAGTTCCCTCACCATCCCATCTGTCTTTTGGATGTACTCCAGTTTATGAATGTCACTCTTTCAAGGGGAGACCCAGAACTAAGTACTTTTATGGTCTGATCTGACCATGGTAGAGTATAGTGAAGTCAGTACTTGGGTTCAAATAGTTCCTGGGTTACTTGACTATCTCTGTTAACTCATTGGGCAAGTCACATAAACCTTTCTGTGCCTCAGTTTCTTTCTCTGTAAAATGAAGAGGATTAACTACATAGCTTCTGAGATCCTTTCCAGCTCTGAATCCATGATCCCATGGCCACCATTTACTATATTTTGGACAATATATGCTCTTTAAGGAAGGTCAAGATGATCTTATCTTTTATTTTCAGCCGATCAATTAAACATATTCCCCAAATGAATATTGTGATGAGAGGAAGCCCAATGGCCTTGGGTTGGGGAAGGGAAGGAAATGAGCATTTATTAAGTGCCTACTATATCTCATTTGATCTTCACAACAACTCGGGGGTCATTCTCTATCTCCATTTTACAGTTGAAGACACTGAAGGTTAAGTTACATTCTCGGCATTACACAGCAAGTAAATATCTCCAGCTGGATCTGAACTCATCTTCCTCACTTCAGGCCCAGTGTTCTATTAAATGTGCCACTTACCTGCCTCTAGGCAGGAAGGAGAGTTACATGCTCATTATGGACAGAGAACACAGACACAGGCTGGAAAGCAGCTTCATGATAATTCACCAAACATACTGCAGATAGGCAGAGACAGTGAGGAGCAATTAAGTGAATCAGTGAGGGGGATGGGGCTGAGGCTGGGGGAGAGGGGAAGAGGGCAGTTCTAAGAGCTTCTCCCTATGGGGTACCTGGTATACCCCTATTAAGATTCAAGCCAGTGTTTTGTCTTGTTTTTTCTTTCTCATGTTCCTCCCATTTGTTCTAATTCATCTATACAATACGACAAATGTGAAAATACGTTTAATAGCAATGTATATGTAGAGCACATATCAGATTGCATGTGGTCTTGGGGAAGGAGAAGGGGAGGGAGGAGGAGAAAATGTAAAACTTATGGAAGTGAATGCTGAAAACTAAAAATAAATAAACTAAAAAATGATTCAAACCAGGGATCTCTCAGACCAAAGATAACTTAGGATCCCTGATCTATTTCCCTCTCCCCCGACCCAAGTCCAGTCTCTTGTCCAAGAACAAGCCAGTCTTAGGACCAGAGCAAACAAACAGACAAATAAATACACCAATTGCAAGAACATCTTTTCAGAGTTACATAATGCATTATGCTTACAAACTGCTTCTATATTCATTATCTCATTCAAGTTATTATTATCCCCATTTTATAGATGAAGTAGTAACATGAGCCTCAGAGTCATTTAAAGTGACCTCACTCAATTTCCCATAACTCATAGCTGGTGGAACCAGGGCTCAAACCCAGCTTATGACTCCACACTCAGTATTCTTTTCACTGCATTACACTAGAAATAGATACCAGCTATGATTTATATGTATCCACATATATTCCAGGTATATATCCTGTCTGTTTCACACTACCATGGGAAACATAATTTAAAGTATAATCAACAATTACAAAACCACGGCATAGAGTATTAGAGCTTCCTTGAAGACCAGCAACTAGGGTGAGGAAAGCAGAGCTTTGTCCCTAGGATCATAACATTGCAAGGAGCACGCTCTCTTGTGCTTTTGAGTTCTACTCCAGACCTGTATCACACCATACTTGGGATGGTGTCCTTATTCCTCAACCAGTTCCTTAACTCCAGGTCAGCTGGAAGGGCCCATATGTGAAGTAGAAAAAAGCAGAAACAAAGGCAAAATGAGCTACTGTTGAGTATTATGTTTTATTCCTTTCTCTGTGTTTCCCTGAACCAAAAGATGTAAATTCAGAACAAAGATTTACACTCTTCTTTGGCACAGTCTGGCAAAATTGAAGATTCATGCCAGGAGATCATTCCCTAGAGTGGACCTCAGCAGCATAGGACCAGGGCCCAAGCTACCCTGAAGTGTCTTCTCCAGGGCTCCTCACTAGACCTCTCTCTCCAGGTTTTTTTTATTCCTCCTTACTTTGTGACCTTTACCATTATAAGCACCATAAAGAAGGAACAAGTATAACAATCAGGCTGGAAATGAAGGAGGTATAAAGGGAAGGCTGGAAAAAAGAAAGGAAACAAGGAGAGGGGGGAGAAGGGAAAGAAGGGACGAAATAGGAAGCATAGACAAGAGAGACAGAAATAGAGAGGTAAAAAAGGAGGAGAGAGAAAAAAGAGACATCCACAGAAAAACATGCAAAGAGACACAGGGTTACAAAAAGCTTCTTTGCATTTGGAGAACTTTAAAAAAATCAATCACACACATCTTCTTTGCCTATAAATTTTTCATGTTAACAAATACCTTTGGTGGCAATTACTGGATTTGAGTATTTATAGGAAACTAGCCCACAAGCTGAACGATGGCATAATTTGATATTTATGAAGCACAATGATGTTTTCTATAAATATACCACATGGCGAAGTGACTTCTCAGCAAGCCTGTTTGTCCTGGTGGCTTCCTTTATTCTCATCGACACAACTAAGCAATGAAGTTTGAAAGCAAATAATTAAAGGACAAAGTTTGAGAGATTTTCATTAATCACAGGGATGCTTCCTGGTGAGAGTCTGTCCTATGAGCTCACCCATAGTGAGCCCAAGTCGCTGAGCAGTCACAAAGAAGCCCCATGGATGAGATCTCTATCTCTTGTCTCTGCCAGGAATTTACTATGTGACCCCAGGCAAATTGTTGTATCTTCTCTTTCTTCTGTGAGATGGGATATCAACCATATTCCCAGGATGGGTGCATAGAAACATGGGTAGATTTTGTTAACCAAGTTAATCCTGGAATTTATTGAACAGGGAATGTCTCCTAGGCCTACCAGCAATTATACTCACTGGTATCAGGAGGAGGTTGGAAGATTAGGGTGAAGATGGTGAAGATCTGAGAGTTTTTATGACTTTGAGGTCACTTCCTAATTTGCATACCCTTGATTCCCCTTTTAAAAATAGGAATAGAGTGGCCAAAACCTTGCCTGTCAAGTCAGAAGTAACTCTATTTCTTCATCCATTTGTCCAGTGGTCTTGTTGTGAGGATAAACTATAGATAATAAGAGACTCAAGGCTCCCAGAACTATATTTGCTTGCAGAGCTTCTTACATCAAAGGGAAATAAGGCTGGTTCAAATGAGGGCCAGGTAAAGGAAAGAGGAATAAATCCTTCAAAAATAAAATGGATCATAAGACAACCTAGAGTTCAGGGCTAAAGAGAAGTGATAGAATCATCCAATAGTAGAGCTAGTAGACAACTAATCCACATTCTCATGTTACAGAAAGAGAAATTAAGGTCCAGAAAGGTAGAGTGATTTGCCAAAGACCACATTGCAAATCAGTGGCACTCTGAACTGGAATCCAGTCCAGTGTGTTTTTCAAAGATGATGGGGAAGTGACGATAGCTAGCTTAGCTTTGTTAATGCACAAGGCACATTGCTGTACAATTAAAAAAGACACCAAGTAAGGTAGAAAATGGTAAGGTGGAGCCTACTTGTAAATAACCTCACATTCAAAAAGTGGCTTTATTCAGGAGGCAGCAGGGAGCCTCTGAAGGTTTCAGAGCTGGGGAGTGATAGGATCAAATGTATGTGCAAGGAAGATTAATCTAACATTGTTATTTAGGACAGATGGCTATTGTACAGAAGTTTACTTCCTGTGATTCAGTGGCAAAGAGTTGTGAAAAAGTAAAAACTTTATATTCCATAACATCACATTAGCATAACCATTAATAAATAAATAAATAAGGGAGACAAAATTAGAGACCCAGGAAAACCAAACATGTACTCATCTCTGATGAGCCAATCAAGATAAGGCTCTCATCAGTCTCTGTGCTGAGCAATCAGGAAGCCCTCATCTACATATCTGATCGGATTGGTTTTACATCACCCAAGACCATTAGTGATCATCCCTCTCTTGGGAAATGCACTCTGGCAGAAAATAGGGACCTCATTTATGAGTGTTCTCATATCTCTGTGGCAGAGAAATCCTCCCTTGAACCTGTTGTCCAGGAAGATCACCTAAGTCACAAGCAAACTGGGAGAGAGCAGTGTGATTGGTGGGGCTAAATTAGTCATTGGGTTTTTACTCTCACCTTCAGCAAAACACTAAATGCTAAAATCAAGATCACCAACCCTTTAAGAAAAGCAGACATTTGGAATCATTTTCCCAAAGTAGAGCTTTTTGATGAGGAAACGTGAATCCCCTTAACCTGAGAAGGTTGGATTAGGTGACCCCTAAGGTTCCTTCAGGAGCTAATGTTCTATGACTCTTTGAGCTTATTTAATTTGGGGAAAAGGTGTGTGAAGGAGGTCAGAGAATCAAAGAAAAAAAAGCTTATAAAACCCATCTGCTCTTCCAAAAGGACATGAAGACAAATTGGGAAGCTACACAAACCCAATTATTCTGAATGACTCCAATGCCTGTGTTTCATAATCTCTTTCAGAGGTCTTGCCTTCTTTCTGTTCCCACTACCCTCATCCTCTCACATCTAGAGGACCACAATCACTTCCAAACTGGTCTTCCTGATTCCACTCTCTCCTACCCTAATCCATCCTGCACAAGGTAGCCATACTCATCTCCATAAATAAACTACTTTGGACACTTCACTCCTTTGCCCAAAGAACTATAAAGCTTCCCCTGTGACTCCCCACTAGCCCTCAACCTGATCACAGGATCATAGATTTAAAGCTGGAAGGGGAGGGATACTAAGGAGGGGACCTTAGAGATGATCTGATCTATCAATTCTTAACCTAAAATACTTGAACTTTAAAATACACATATATATAAGTATATATGTGTATATATATATGTATAAATAGATAACTATATTTCATTATATTTGATTTCCTTTGTAATCCTATGTATTTTATTCTATGCATTATTCTGAGAAGAGGTGCATAGGCCTCACTAGACTGTCCAGAGGTATCTAGAACATACAAAAAAAGATTAATGGCCCCTGACCTACAGGCACTAAGTGACACGCAGTAGATACAGTATCAGCTCTGGAATTAGGAAGACCTGAGTTCAAATGTGGCCTCAGACACCTGATACTTACTGACTGTGTGACCCTAGGTAAGTCGCTTAACCCCGATTGCCTCACCAAAAAAAAGAAAAAAAGAAAAAAAACTCCTGACCTAGACCAACTCTCTGATTTTATAGATGAAGAAACAGAGGCCCAGAGAAGCTGTGACTTGTTCAAGATCACACAGGTAAGAAATGACAAATCTCTGTCTTTTGACTCTCCCCAGTGCTTTCTTCCATGCTGCCTCCACAACTTTCCAGCCTCATTTAAGACCCTCATCTGGGCCCTCACTGAGACCTTGCATGTTATCTGTAAAGTCACATCCTTTATGAGAGAAGGCACCTCCTGCTGCTTCTCTGCAGAACTCAGGACCTAGGATAAGATGGTGCACATCACACCAGGCATTATTGGCAGCTTTGCTATATTTCTAGCTCTTTCTGTTCTGAGCGTAACTTGGCTGACTCTGGCCCCATTCTCTCTGGGTCACGCCTGTCCCATTTTATCCCTACAGGGCTCGTCAGCACCCGGAGGGGTTTGGTGAATCATCATCTCAAGCTCCTAGTGACTGGCTTGTTCCCACTGGAGTAGCCCAGGGACTAGTACCCAAGTTTCATTTAACCACTGAATATCAGAGTAGCTTTTACAAAGGGAAATGGCAAAGGTAGAGTAAGAACAAACATACACTCATTTCCCCAAACACCCTGGGGGCTCCTGACACCACCTTGGTCTAGATGGAGCAGGTGCCATAATTAAACTTGCAATTTAACTCTAGTAAGGCTTCTCTGCTGGGGTCACAAAATTCATGTCCAAAGCCAGCATCATCAGCTGGCATTCCTTGACCACTTCTCTTCCTATTGGTCTGGCTCTAACAATTGGCCAGACTTCCTAGACTCTCCGATCCCCAGGGGTCACAGTTCCAGGTCTGATATCTTGCACTGGATATTCAATAGAGATAAATAAGTACAAAATAGTACTCATTATCTTTTCCTCCCAAATCCTCCCCCCTCTTCTACCTTTGCTATTACTGTAGGGGCAACACCATTCTCCTGGTTTCTCTGGTTCACAAAGTAGGAGTCATCCTGGACTCCTCATTGGCTTTCACCACCCACATCCAGGCTGTTGCCAAGGCCTGCCACTTCTGCAACATCTCTTGAAAAGCCCCCTTTCTCTGTTCTGACATTTCTGCCCCTTTATTTCAGGCCTCACCATTCCACAGTCTGATGGTGAGTCTGGCTGCCTCAAGTCTCTCCCCACTTCAATCCATTTACCATTCCATTCAGCCACTAAATTGATTTTCCTAAAATTCAGATCTGATAATGTCACTGTCCCTTCCCCATTCAAGAAATGCTTCCTATTGTGTCCAAGAGCAAATATAAAATGCTGTGTTTGGCATTTGAAGTCCTGCACAATGTACATCCCTCCTACCTTCCCAGTCTTCTTATACCTTACTCCTCAACATGTACTTTTCAGTTTACAGGGACATGGCCTTCTGACTGTCCACAAATAAGATTCCTTTTCCAACACGGTGTCATGGCTATGAGTGATTCCCTGACTTTCCTTGAGTCCCAGCTAAAATCCCTGCTTCTCAAGGAAGCATTTCTGAATCTTCCTTAATTCTAATGCCCTCACTCTTGATTATTTCCAATTTATCCTGCATATACCTTATTTGTGCATAGTTGTTTCCATGCTGTTTCCCCTATTAGTCTGTGAGCTCTTTGAGAAGAGGGACTGCCTTTGGCCTCTCTTTGTATCACCTTAGTGCTTAATATAAGGTCTGGCAGGTAGTGGGTGTTTAATGCATGTTTATTGGTTGACTGGTCTTTATAATTCAATGATGCAAAAAAAAACACCTTACCATTGTCCAGTCCAGTCATTTTGAAGGTCTCCACAGCTCTGACCATGAAGAACATGGAAAAAAGCTACTCCCTGACATGTGCCAGGTCAGTACAGGATGTTCAGGCACTTTTCAGTTCTGTAGTCTCTCAGAAGCAGGTCTGTGGATAACATCATATTTGTCATAAGAAATGGATCTCTGGGAGGGAGATGGATTAGGATACACTGGGAACTGAAGATGATACAAAAAAGAAAGACATAAATAAAATTTATTTTTAAAAAATACCTACTTCATTCAAAGGATGCCCATCAATTGGGGGAATAGCTAAGCAAGGTATGGTATATGATTGCGATGGAATATTATTGTACCATAAGAAATGACAAGCAGGATGAGTTTTTTAAAACCTGGAAAGATTTAAGTGAACTGATGTAAAGTGAAGTGAGCAGAACCAGAGAACATTGTACACAGTGGCAGCAACGTTGTACAATGAAGGAATGTGAATGACTTAGTTATTCTTAGCAGTACAATGATACAAGACAATCCCAAAGGATGCATGATGAAGCATAGTATCTGCCTCCAGAAAACGAACGATACTGTTTGAATATAGACTGAAACATATTATTTTTCACTTTTGTACTTTCATTCTTTTTCTTTTATTAGAGTGTTCTTGAACAAAATGAATAATAAGGAAATGTTTTACATGATTTAAAAAACAAAGCCTACCTCCTACTACTCATCAGCATATACACTCTCCTCAAAGTGAGGCCAGTATACTCACTATCCATCCTACACACATTCTTATTTCTACCTCTGCACATCTGCTTTCCCCCTCATTCCTCAAAGCACACTCTAGTTTTCCTTAGCTTAGTATCCCCCTGCTCTTCTAGCCCTCATGAAACTGTTTCCTACTTCTCCAGCTCTTGGCCAGTCTCTTTTTCTATAGCCTTCTGTAGCATTTACCCAGTTAGGCTCTAAATTGGGGCAGGGGTCCTTGTGTTTCCATCGTTTTTTCTCCTATACCCTTCCCCCACTCAATATACTCTAGTTCAGCAGTAGGCGGAGAGTAAACCCTTACTAAATACTTATTGTAGCTAAGTCATTTAAGATTTGAACCAGGTCACAAAGAAATGGATTAGAACCACGTTGATAGGATTGGAAAGAAGATGCTAATGAGAGCTTATTGAATATGAGAGAGTTACCTGGAAGACTCTTCTCTGCACTGCTCCTCCCTCTAGGTACCACCCTTTTCTTTCTCTCACTGGATCGTAGATTTAAAGGTACAAGAGTCTTTGAATTCATTTTTAAAAGATTCTTATAACAAGTCCTTTCATTTGAACTGAGTAAGAAAGTGGGATAGAAAGAAGCTAAGGGACTTATCCTGGGTTGTATAGCTAGGAAGGAATTCTACATATACTAAGCCATACTGCCTCAGCCTGCTGTTATGTTTCCTACTGTCTTCCTCTCTTGCCCCCAGCTCCCTTCTCCCCTAACAATAACATTTCTTTCCACAGCCCCCATAGTCAATGCTATGTATATTTATTTAGGATTTTATTTACTTATTACTTAGTATTTCATTTTTTCCTAGTTACATGTAAAAACAATTTCACTAGGAACTTTTGATTGGTACCTGAAGGGTGGGGTGACTCTAGAGCATAAAACCACAGCATTTTGGGGAACTTGGAACAGAAAATTAGCAAAGCAAAAGAAAAGGCACAGCTCACATTAGGGAGGCTGGGAAGCCCAACATAAAGTCCATAGATTTCAAAGTTATGATGAGAACTAGCCTTCCTTGTCTGGGTAAGTAGATAAGTCTAAGACACAAAGCTGGTGCTTTTACCAGATCTGTAATTAGAGTAGGAAAATCAGATCTTTTCCCCAGGGCTTTGACATGGGAGACGGAAGCTTCTTTCCTACAGTGATTTAGAGATTGCCATTGGGATGCTCTGTGTCTTATGTCTCTCTTATGAACCAGGTCCAGAACACCACCTCAGAATATTATTGTTGTGATGCCTACCCTCTCCCTCTACCTCCTCCATGAGGACACAGGAATTGGACCTTCTGGGGAAAGAAAGTCACTCTATCTTTATGTGACCGTACACATGGTCTGTTTTCTGTGTGACTGTCATACACTTGGGCCCTGTTGCATTGTCCTCTGCCCTGCCCCACCCTCTTCCTAGCTATTATTGCTTCTGGTGAAAGGATTCTGAGTTACTGTTCTGGCTTTGACTATTGTTTTAGTGACATTGTAGGTCCTCTCCAAACCTACTCTCCCTTGGAGGTTAAATGCTGCCCAGAAATAGTATCAGGAAAATATCCCAGCTGAGCATGGTGACATATGCCTATAATACCTACTAATGGAAGTTGAGGCTGGTACATCATTTGATCTTAGAAGTTTTGAGCTGCAATAGGGTTAAAAAGCTAATTGGATGTCCATATAGTCTCATATCAATATGAAACCCATTAGGAGTACAGGTCCACTAGTTTGCCTTAAGAAAGGCAAACTTGCCTACGTCACAGATGGAGCCTGGGCAAAAAAAAACAAAAACAAAAACAGAGAGAGATCCAGTTTGCCCCCTCCCCCTAAAAAAAAAAGGAAAGAAGGAAAAAGTAAGAAAGAAAAGAAAAGAAAGATAGGAAAGAAGGAAGGAAGGGAGGGAGGGAGGGAAGAAAGGAAGGAAGGAGGGAAGGAAAGAAGGGAGGAAGGAAAGAAAGAAAAGGGGAAGCAAAGGGAGGGAAGGGGAATGCAAAGGGAAGAGAGAAGAGATGAAAACAGATGAGAAGAGGAGACCAAAAGGGAAAGGAAGAGAAAAGAATGAAAATGAAAGGAAAAAGAAAGAAAGAAAGAAAAGTATCATAGATACACCACTTGGTAGCCTCAACACTCTTGTGGGGTGACTTCACTGGAGCAGGATACTGGAACCAATGTGTGGAGTGACCTGGGAGGTGAAGTGGTAATCCCAATTTAGTTTTCCTAAAGGCACATAGCCTTTTAGTTCATGCCAATTCACTGGTAACCCAAGTTCTTCTTCCTACTCAAGTCCTACAAAGTGAGGTTTCTGAAATCCTTCTGAATGAAACATTCTCCTGTATACCTCCCCTTGGCACCTCTGTCCTAATCTTACTTTTCTTAGAGAGGAGCTATTCCTGTCTAAAGGCCAAGGAGTCTATGACTGAACAAGATCTTCAGGAGAAAGAGCATTCTGTATGTTTTTTTCTTTCTCTAGAAAGGAAAATCACCTTCCTTGTTGGCAGAATCTCCAGTGATCCAGGCTCTGGTCCAGGAGCCTAGCAAAGCAAGGAGGCAGCAGCCTCTTTTTAACAGAGACAGGACCCCTCTGACTATGGAAATCACCACAAGAATCACTCTCCAGCAGAAGGACAGAGATGCTGCCTGATGAGAGTCAGCAAGGAAAGCCTTCCTCTTCCTGCAATTTAAATCCTCATTTATTAAGTACAGCCAGAAAATATCTGTAAAAATTAACCTAACGCTTAACAGCGTCTGTGAGATGCCTTCATAAAAAGAAGCTGGTGAGGTTATTGAACTGTACAAATTAGACCCCTCCTACTAAATAGTTTTCAGTCTAATTTCTGTCTAAAGCTTATTCAGCAAACCCAAATGCCAATGCACTCCTTCAATTTCCACCTCTTTGAATCTGCTCCTTTATGACTACAAAAGGATAGATCTGTGTTATTAAATGGAACATGGAACCTCTTGTCTAAAAAGTCGGTTTAAATACAGAAATCCAGATATACACAGAGACCCACCAAATATCTGGAAGGCTTCTTTGATTTTCCTCCGCAAGCTATGTTTGATTTACATCAATTAGGCCCTTCACATAAGGTATCATATAACAGGAAGGCTAATAACCCAGAAATAACCTCATTAAAAGAGACAGCATATCGGTCTAAACAGAATGAACTCTAAGCAGAAAAATTAGTGACCTGGAAAGTATCAGGAAGAGGTAATGGCAATACAGAGAAAAAATACATTCCCATTAGCAAGTCAAAAGTAGAAATCACCAGCAATAAAGTAAAACGACAATAGAAGAATAAGTAGGGAACACATTGCAACAACAAAAAAAATGTTTTTCATCTTTCCTAATCTGGTAGTGTGTGATTTCATTCTCTCCAGCCCAAAATATGACCGGAAATCATACGTGGGTTCTCTAGGTCTTCCCGGAGATTCCAAGCAGGCCTGGGAGCCTGTCTGCTGCATTTATAGCAAATTCAATTAAAGGGATGGGATTTCTGTGTCTCTGAATTTGTCCGTTAGGATGAATAGTTTCCCAAGTTAGCAATCCCCATTTTGAATGTTACTAGCTTGGATCCCAGGTCTGATCAACCTAGCTACTGATGTTACACACACACACACACACACACACACACACACACACACACACACACACACACACACATACACACACACACACACCTCCCAATGGGCTAAGTGGTATGGACTGCCTACAGCATAGATATTTATAAAACACAACATCTAATAAAAGAGAAAAGCAAGATCCTTAGATTCCGGCTGTCAAGGGAATTGGGAAAAGGGACTGAGAGATGTAGAGGACTGGGACAAATTGTTTTTGAGGGGGGGTAGTTTCAAACTGTAGGAAAAATGGAAAGAAGGCCTAAAAAAGCAAGGCAGTATTGAGGCATGGAATCACCTGATAGCTGATGGGTACCCAGCTGACCATGAGAGGGAGAAATAGTATCTGAATTCACAAGGTCAAGTTGAGGAGGTAAGTTTTAGACCCTTCTCTGCAACTAAAATGATGTGAAAAACAAGCATTCTTTTTTCCCATCAATTTTGGATGCTTAACAAAAATGAAATACAGCAGAGATGATAGCTGGGTCACTGAGAGCTTACAGATTAGCACAACTATGTCTCTGCAGATTCTCAAGAAAAATGCAAAAATGAAGCCTGGATTTAATGGAAACTTTAAAAAAGATACACACTAATAATACATTTCTGTAGGACTTTAAGGTTCTCAAATTATTTCATCACAAAGACCAGCAAGGTCAATAGTGAACAAATTAATTCATCTATTTTATAGAAAAAGAAGTTGAAACTTGGAGAGATTCAGTGATTTGTCAATGGCCACACAACTAGTATCAAAGCAGGGACTCCTCTGAAATACTCAGGTCCTTCAATTTTACAAATGTGCCTACTATGCGCAGGGGTGCTATAGAATACAAAAAGAAAATAAAGTAGCTTCCCAAGTCTAAAATAATCTATGTCTAATATAACTGATGGGAAACTGACCAAGTCCTATCACATTCTCAGAAGAGCTACGGTCAAATAATGGAGAAGGTCCAGGATTCCGGTTCTCACCCTGCCATTAACTTAGCACAGAACTTAGATAAGTCCCTGTGGACCTCAGTTAACTCCTCAGTAAAATGGAGGGATTGGATAAGAAGATCTTTAATGTCTTTTTCTAGTTCTAACACTAAAGATTGTATAGCAAAAGGTGAAGGTTGGGTCTACACCAGCTAAGCAGCCAGCTGAAGCAGGAATAACTCAGGTAAGCCAATTATTTGGTTTCTTGTAAAACAAATAAACCAATAAACAAAAACAGCAGCTCCTTTTCTGAGTTAAACTAATGTGTGTGTGTGTGTGTGTGTGTGTGTGTGTGTGTGTGTTTTACTGAATTCAATCAAACCAGTTGTGCGTGTACACACAGGCTAAGTTTTGCTTAATTAAACTACATGATGTCTTAGACAATTCTCCTCAGATTCAACACCTATGGCAAGTCATCCAACACTCAAAGCTCCCCAGGGAGGACATTTCAACTCCCTCTTATCCTCAGCTCCTATTGTTGCTTAACTACATTATTTCCATATTTGTACCTTCACAGGTAATTTTACTAAAAGAAAACAACCTCATGCATCTCCTTTTCTCTTGCTTTTTCTCTTCCTTTCTTCCCTTTTCTCTCTTTCCCTCCTTCTCCCTCTCCTTCTCCCTCTCCCTCCCTCCCTCTTTCTCTCGCCCATCTCCCCTTTCTCCTTTCTTTTCTTCTCTCTCTTTTCCTCCTCCTCTTCTTCCTTTCTTCTCTTGTCTTCTCTTCTCTCGTCTTGTCTTTTCTTCTCTTCTCTTCTCTTCTCTTCTCTTCTCTTCTCTTCTCTTCTCTTCTCTTCTCTTCCCTTCCCTTCCCTTCCCTTCCCTTCCCTTCCCTTCCCTTCCCTTCCCTTCCCTTCCCTTCCCTTCCCTTCCCTTCCCTTCCCTTCCCTTCCCTTCTCTTCTCTTCTCTTCTCTTCTCTTCTCTTCTCTTCTCTTCTCTTCTCTCTCTTTCTTTCTCTCTCTACCTCCCCAACATTGATTCTGTAGATGTGGACATGGTTTCCTACTCCATCTAGGCTCAGGAATACACCATTCATGCAGCAGTTAGAGCCAATAGAGTCAACCAGAGTACAAGGGTCAAGGGAAGATTGACAACAATAACAAAAGCTAATTTTTTAAGAGCATGTTTAGGTTTATAAAGTGCTGCATGTGTGTGATGTCACTTGATTCCATACAACAGTCCTGCTCTTAATAAGGTGCTCTTATTATTCCCACGAAGTAGTTGGTGTTGGTCTTCATTCTCAGAGGGTACCAATAACAACAGCAGGGGGGTGTCTTGACTTGCCCCTGAATTGAAGTGAGGCAGAGCTACACAAAGTCATCAGCCTCCCTCTGAAACTGAGGTTCAAAGAAGGGTCAATGATTCTAAGCCCTTTGCTCTTGGCACTTTGCTCCACCTAACTGCTTCTAGATACCTCGGGGTCACCTTTAAAGTCAACCTAAACCTTCCCTGACCTACCCATGCCTTTCTCTGCTCTCCTTGGTTCTAATATCTACTCCTTTCAACTTCTGCTTCTTGTTTCTCTTTCCTCTCTAAACTGTATCCCAGAACTCTACCTCACTTTTCAGATAGTAAACTGATGTAAGACTCTACAAGGTTTTTCTCTGCTATGGTGTTTCATAAGACTAATGAAAAGAATGATACATTTACCAAGTGCTTTAGGGTTTCCAAGGAGTTTCCTCACAATGACCTCATATACTCAATAGATATTATTTCCCCATTTTACTGATAAGGATACTGAAGTTTAGAAAGATATTTAACTAAGTGACTTGCCTGAGAATCACCCATTCTTAAAAGTTAGTTGGGATTCATCAAGTATGGAACTTATGACTCCAAGAGTAATTAACACTCTTTCAGTTACTCAATGCACACTCAATTTAAATTTAATTCTACAAATATGGAATAGGTGAATATGGTATTATTGAATATAATAGCCCCCCCTTATAAATGTTTGCATACTTTAAAGTTTTTGGAAGCAGACATAATAGGTAAAGCATTTACGACAAGACTAGATCAGAGATATTCCTCATACCTTGGACTCTTGAGTTGGAAAGGGGGAGATGTTTTTTGTAAAAAAAAGGATATATATATATATATATATATATATATATATATACATATATATATATATAAATTAAAATGCTATGAAATATAAGCATAAAATATATTGAAATGCTTTACAATAGGTGAATGTAGGGAAGCCCAACTCAGACTCACACATCCAGTGTGGAAGTTTCTTCATTCTTCTAACACCCTCCCAAGGGTGAAACCTTTGCTTAGTGGCCACCACAAAGAACAAGAGTTGGCAAATTTGTACCAAAAATTGCCATTCTATCTACTATGCATCAAAAAAATAATAATAAAAGAGGGCTACCGGGAAGGACAATAAGGAGAACCAGTCCACCAAGCTAATAGCCACAGAATCCATTGTTCTTCAAAAGGAAACATAGAGAATAACTGAAGCTCTTCTCTTTGGGTTATTCTTTGGCATTCCAATGAAGTATCTTGACTTAAAAGCTACTACCTCACTTCCAGCTTCTCTTCCCTAGATCTAGTCAGCTAAAACAATGTCAGACTGTATACTATGCAGTGAAAAAAATCTATTTGGAGTCAGAGAAACTGGGTTTAAATTTTCTTCTACCAGTTACTATTTATGTGATCTTGGGAAAGTCATTTCTTTCAATTTCCTCTTTGGTATTAAAAAGAGAGGGAAACAGTGAACTAGATGACCTCTGAAGTCCTTTTCAACTCTCAATCTATACAGTAATCCCTTCTACAAAGTAATCATGACTTTCCCCATCACAGTTTCAATATAGCACAGGTCAGCATAAGAAATTAATGGGAATTTTGGAGGAGTTTTGCAGAAGTCACAGATGACACAGGAAGCTCAGTAGAAGCCGATAACACAGAAAAAAAATTTTAGAAATGCATAAAATATATGTACAGCATTGTATAATATCAACATTTTTTATCTTTTAACACCATAATAATTCAGACTTCTTCTCTGGTATAAAGGGAAGGTCGAAGAATTTCATGTGGATTTTCTAGATCATGGGGGCATGGTGCCCCTAACCACTGCATTGTGGAAGGGATAACCCTACAATTTTCTGCAGCTTGAAACCTATGAGTCTATGGCACCCCACCTCCATCAGTCAATCAGAAATGGGCACATAAATCACATATTTATGTAAATTTTAAGAAATTAATCTTTAGCCTGGCATTTAAGGTCCTCCACAATCTGGTCCTACCCTATCTATTCAGCCTTTCTCCTTTACCTCCCTAATAAATCTCTGCTCTATCCAGGCTGTTGTACTGATCATCCTGTGAATGAGCCATTTTCATTACAATCTTCCCAGTTTTGTTGACACTCCCTCTCTACTACCAGCCATCCTTCAAGATCTACTTCAAATTTCACTTTTTCTCAGAGCCTTCCAAAATCACTTGGCCCATATAGTTCTCTGCCCCCTCTACCTTCCCCCATCTATCTTGCACTGATGTCTGCATGTGTTGGCATTTGATTTTATACTGCTTTTCGTTGTTCTCTAATTGCTTCATGTATCATAGGCTTTGGAACTGGAAAGGACCTCGGAGAGCACCCACTTCAATTCCTTGAATTTACAGATAAGGAAACCAAAAGGTAAGCATAGAAACTGACTTGTTGCAAGTTACACAGGAAATAAGTAGGGAATCTGAGATTTGCATTCAAGAAATTTGATTCCAAATCCTAGATTCTTCCTGTCATACCATGTTGCCTCTCATATGATATTGTACGTACATCTTGGCTTTCCAATTAGATTGTAGGCTCTCTGAGAGCAGGGACCAAGACTTCTGTATCCTTTTCTTCTCCCATTCAGTCCCAGTCCCCAGTACACACAAAAGTCTAATAACCAGACCAGGTCTGGGTAATGGTATTTATATAATTAACATCTTTTAGATTGAATGAAAACTTCAGCAGAATCCATAGCCTGATCTTCTGGGAGGAGGGAGACTGTCCACACATTCTGCCTTGAGATGTGCACTGTCAGACTGCCTTTTCTCACAACATTATTAAATCAAAGAACTATAAAGTATTTTGCTAAACTCGGCAACAGCTTTGAGAGCTAACAGCTTCTTAAGTAGGTTCCTTCCAAGTCATTTGGGTCCCTCCTATAAATAAAGCTTTAGATCATTTCTAAAAAACATATTTATTTAGCAGGTAGATCATAACAGCTTTTTCAGAGTCTTTAAGTCTATTGTGTAATATTTAGGTACTTTAGCATCCTTTAAACTATTTAGACTATTTTCAGGTGGGGAAAATAGATTCTGCCTCTCTGGCTCAGCAGGTTCCAACACAACACTGCCTCACCAAGATGTGCTGTTAACCATAGCTCTAGACTAAAAGAAAATTATTAATAAGGGCAATTGGATGACTAAGTGGAAACTAGCAATGACATTTCCAATGTGGGACAAAGCCCCCCAAAAAGAGAATGAGCAAGTCAGAAGCTCTCTTCAGGTTGTAGGGGAAGATATCCAAGGGAAACTATCTTGGACATAGCACTGGATTTGCAGTTATGGATACTTGGGTTTGAATCTTGTCTTAGATACCTATTGATACGTGGGTTTGAATCTTGCCTTAGATACCTATTAGCTATGTAACTTAACCTCTCTAGGCCTCAGTTTCTTCAACTGTAAAATGAGAGATTTGGACTCAACCACCTCTAAGGCACCTTTCAATTCTAAATCCATTTCTAAATTCAATTCTAAATTCAGAGGAAGAAAGGCAATTGGGAGGAGGAACAATTCTCTTTCTCCAAAGAGAATCATCCATATAGAGCAAGAAAATATTATTTTTTTGCAGTTTTCAGTTCACTTATTTTTAGTTTCCAACATTCCCTTCTGTAAGTTTTAAATTTTCTCCCCTCCTTCCCCCTTTCCTCCCCAAGATGGCATGCAATGCTATATGAGCTCTACTATTAAATACATTTTCACTTTAATTATGTTGCATAGAAGAATTATAACAAATGGGAGAAACCATGAGAAAGAAAAAAATAAATCAAAAAAAGAAAATAGTCTGCTTTGCTCTACATTCTGACTGCATGGTTCTTTCTCTGGATGTGGATGGCATTTCCATCATGAGTCCTTTGGAATTGTTTTAGGTGCTTGCATTGATGAGAAGTCTATCAAAACTAGCCATTGCACACCGTGACTGTTTCTGTGAACAAAGTTCTCTTTGTTCTGCTCACTGCACTCAATATCAGTTCATGTAAGTCTTTCCAGGATTTTCTGAAGTCCACCTGTTCATCATTTCTTCTAGCACAGAAAAATGTAATTACATTACATTTATATACCACAACTTGTTCAGCCATTCCCCAATTGATGGGCATCCTCTCAATTTCCAGTTCTTGGCCACCACAAAAAGAGTTACTATAAATATTTTTGTACATGTGGGTCCTTTTCCTATTTTTATGATCTTTTTGGTATACAGACCTAGAAGCAATCTTGCTGGGTCAATATGCCCTTTGACCATAGTTCCAAATTGCTCTCCAGAATGGTTGGATGAACTCATCAATAATGAATTAGTGTTCCAACTCTCCCACATCTTCTCCAACATTTATCATTTTCCTGTTTTGTCATGTTAGCCAATCTGATAAGTGTGATGTGGTTTTTTTCAGAGTTGTTTTGATTTGCATCTCTCTAATCAATAGCAATTTAGAATATTTTTTCATATGAATATAGTTTTCAGAGGAAGAAACTAAAACTATATTCATATTAATAAGCATCAGAAGTGAAATTTGAACCCAGATCATCTTATACCACAGTCAATGAATGCTTCTTCCAATGTACCACAAAAATCATTCCAGTTGAATTCTCAGGAGGGTTCTATCTAATCTATCCTGGAAAGAGTAGGGGAGGCCATAAATGGAATATTTGTCAAATATTTTGTCATTATTGGGTTTTTTAAAAATGTCTTTTCTTTTGTTATCCTTCTCTTAGTTCCTCTCTTTTTGTATTATAGAGTATTTAGCAACAGTGTTTTCCCCAAAACAGTTAAAATATATGCATAACTCTAATAAAGACCCTCATGTGCTTGTGAATGGTGCCTGGAAGGACTCTTGTTCAGTGTGGTGATAGCTTAGTTTGCCATTTGTGTGTGTAGGAAGGGGCTATATAAATACTACAACTTGCCAGGTATTTGAAATATCACCAGAGCCCCCAAATGTTCCCTGTGCTGCCTTCTCAGTAAAGACCACAGGCCAACATATGGAGAATATGATGCTCAGAAGAGATTCCAATCAGCAATGTATTCTCTTCTTAATTTCCTTATCATTAAAAATTCTGGGATACACTGGACTCTTTCTGGAGATTCTGGGAATGGCCAGTGGTTGAGGTTGGTAATCTTTCCATTCTCTCATTCCAGGACCCAAGCAATTGCCAATTTCCAGTCTGCTATCCCCTAACCTGTAGACCACTCCCAATCTCAAGATCCAATACCCCCTGGGTCCAAGACCTCCTTCATGACTGCTTCTTTTGCAGAGGTAGTATTACTTGTGAGAAGACTGGGAGAAATACAGATTTGGAGAAATAAAGAAGGGAAGTGGGCAAAACCAGCAGGGAAAAAAATCTCTGACAGTTGTTGTTCAGTAGTTTTTCAATTGTCTCAGATTCTTTGTGACCTCATTTCGAGTTTTGTTGGCAGAAGTATTGGAATGGTTTGTCATTTCCTTCTCCAGCTCATTTAACAGAAAAAGAAATTGAGGAAAACAGGATTAAGTGACTTGCCCAGCATCATACAGCTAGTAAGCATCTAAAGTCAAATCTGAACTCAGAAAATCTTACAAACCCTCCCTAATTCAGACAATGTAAGAAGAGAAAAGTCTGAATTAAAAAGGAGATGAAAATACATAAGAGCATAAAATTACTTTAAAAGCTAAGAGTGATCCCAATCACTGGTTCTGCTAGATCTGCTTAGTGGTTATCGAAGACTCATTTGTACTTAGCAGAATGATTTGCATATACACTATTATAATGCTTAAACTCTTTAAAATAGTGTGTTCTCTGAAGTAGAACCAAAATGCCCCTTCTAGTCTCATTTCATTCAATTAACAGTTTGTCTTTGTATACAGAAAGTACAAAGCTAACCTTCTATCCAGACTTCTTTGGATGTGATGGCTGAACATCCATCATAAAGAAGGAAAGAAGTGCTATAAAAAAAGAACAGAGTCAACAGTGGCTCTGTTTGTTACAAAAAGTTAGAGGACAGATTCTTTAAAGTAAAGGTTGGTGAGTTTGGCTTCAGTTCCTGGCAAAGTTCCAAAAATGCATTTTTGAAGGGATGATTTGTTAGCATTTAGAAAGGGAAACAGTGATCACTAAAAGCCAGCATGGCTTCATCAATCAAAGGCCATACCAGTTATTCCTTTTTGACAGAGTTAAACAGACTTGTAGATGAGAGAAATTTTTGAATAATGATAATATCTCATGACAACCTGGAAGACAAAATAGAAGGATATAGAATAGATTGGATAGATTCTGAACTGGTTAAGAGACTAGACCTAAAGAGTAGTGGTTGATAGGTCACTGTCAGTGAAGGGGAATATGTCCATTATGGTCCCCAAGAAATCAGTCAATAATGCTTTATGTTGATTATTTTTTATTTGGTTGGTATGAATGTGCTCTGGGATACTCATCCATGTCATCTCTTTGGTCCTTGATAGTAACTCAACTCCAAATGCTAGAGAATCTCCTCTGGTTCTTTTGACATTTTGTAGATTCCCTTGGGAGAGTAGGCTCTCCATCTGCTACCCTTTATTCTCATTACATCACTAGATGAATTCCTTTTCTGGTCACACACATTCTTAGTGATGTATTTTATTTCCACCTCTGATGTTCAAGTTATGGTTGATTAGTAACAGAGAACAGAGGGGAAGCATAATGTAGTGGAAAGAATGCTGGCTTTAAAGAAAACCCAGAACTCAAATCTCAGTTCTCTTGCTTAACTATTTGTGTCACTTTGGACATTTCATTTTATCTCTCTGGGCCTCAGTTTCTTTATTTGTAAAATGAAGAAATTGGACAGGATGACTTCTAAGATCCCTTCTAGTTCTAAATCTATGACACTAACATGTTTATATTTTCCTTGTGCTTTGCTTTTATCTGCAATTCTGAATTTTTGACTCTTGAGATTGTGTTGTTACATGACTTGTTTGTTTCATAGTGTGAGTTTAAAAAAAAAAAAGGTAGATTTTTGCAGCATCAAGCAGCTTGGAATCAATGAAAGACCTGCATAATTTCTCAAATATGATGGAGCTCAGTCTTCTACTCTTCATTTCTAATTCCAGATAGATAATTAGTGAGTTAATTAGACATATAGAGAGAGAAAGAAAAGAAGGAAGGAAGGAAAGAAGGAAAGAAGGAAGAAAGGAAGGAAAGAAAGAAGGAAGGAAGGAAGGAAGAAGAATGGATAGACAGACAGACAGACACACAGATAGATAGATAGATAGATAGATAGATAGATAGATAGATAGATAGATAGATAGAGAGAGAGAGATGATAGATAGATAGATAGATAGATAGATAGATAGATAGATAGATAGATAGATAGATAGATAGATAGACAGACAGATAGGAAGGTAGGTAGGTAGGTAGGTAGATAAACAGAGAAAATGGCTTTCGCATTGTAATCTGGACAATATTAGTCTTTCTTTCATTTTCTTTCTCCAGTGGAGATAGCTAGGCAAATTTCTTTCAAATGACCGTGGGTCCCACTGAGAAGACTAAAACCAATCTGTGTGATAGCATGAAGAAAACAATATCAACTGCGGAAGCTCATCATAAATAAGAAATTTCTCTTTTATTTGGCCTCAATGCAGGCTGTTGAAAGTAAGGTTCTTTTCATTTTTTTGAGTATAGCACATGTTTGGCACATGTTTAATAAATATTTGTTGATTGACTGAAATAATCAATGATTGTGGAAAATATTTTAAAAGTGTCTGTCTTTATTTTTTATACCTTGACTAATATTGATATTCAGGGGACCTTTGAATACTATTTCTATGGTGATATCTGTCATGATCCACATATATGTGGGAAAGACTACTTGAAGGCATCTTTTAAGACTGTGCTTTATCCTGTCAAGTACTTTAAAACCAGCGAAAACCAACACAGTAGAACTATATTTATTACAGAGGCCTTTTAGTTGTGTCATTTGCAAACCCAACTTGGAAAATGTCTTTGAAAGCCTTCCTGAGTGAGCAGAACCAGGACAACATTGTACTCAGTAACAGCAACATTGTGTGATGATCAACTACCATAGACTTAGCTCTTCTCAACAATGCAATGATCTAAGATAATTCCAAAGAACTAATGATGGAAAATGCTGCCTACATCCAGAGAAAGAACTATGGAGTCTGAATGCAGACTGAAGTATACTATTTTCACTTTTTTGTGTAGTTTTTTCATGGCTTTTCCCTTTTGTTCTGTTTCTTCTTTCACAACATCTCGAAAGTGGAAACATGTTTAATATGATTGCACATATATGACCCATATCAGATTGCTTGACATCTTGAGGAAGAGGAAGGGAGGGAAAGAGGGAGAAAAATTTGGGCCTCAAAATCTCATTTAAAAAAATGTTGAAAACTATTTTTACATGTAATTGAAAAAAATAAAATTCTATTTAAAAAAAGCCTTTTTCCTTATGTTATTATCAAGAATACCCTTGGTATAGTTGCATAAACAAGTTACATGGCTGATGATGATGATGATGGATGCTCAGATTAGTATGAGAAATATACTGCAGGCAAAACTACTGTTTAGATTTTTATTTTCTAAAATTTTAAATAGCTATTTTATGGATACTTATTTGACCTCTTACTCCAATCTCTGCCACAGAGACATCCTGTATAACAGGGACGTTGAGTTAAGCAAAACAAAGATGTGACAGTATGCCTCATTCTGCACCTATTGTCTACCACTTCCCTATGGAAAGGAAGTAGTTATGTTTCATTCATCATCATTCCTCTGGAGTCAATTTCACCAGTCTTTTTACATCACCTAAATTTTGATTTTTCTCCCCATATATGTTGTTATATGACTTGTATACATAGACATAAGAACATGAGTATATGGGTCAATAGCTGTTGTATCCTCTCAGTCACCACTTTTCAATGAGAGTATTGTTTATGAGTTTTCTGATTCCTCTGCCTGGGATACCTTGGGCATCAGTTCCTGGATACCTTTGAAATTACATCACCTCCAGCACAGATTTCTTCTCTTTGTATCTGCTCAGACTCACCTGTTCTATTTGCTAATACTATTTCAGTTTCCTCACATAGCGTAAGTGTACTGAAATACCAGAACACAAATGGAGTGGTTCTGCTGTTACTGCCAATAAGAATAGACAACTATAAAAAGTCCAGCAGATCTATGCCATTTCATGCCCATTTGTTGCCTTCTCTCCACTTTTGTCTCTAAATGCTCTTGGGAGAAAGTGATTTAGGGGCAATGCCAATTTTTCTGACTCCTATTGAGTCTGGGGTATTTATTTGTGAAGCAATACAATTCATGTTCTATTATTCTATGTTTTGGAAACATGCTTCCTTGTTAAATCAGCATCGTCCTTGGCTGCCATGTCTTTCTGAATGGCAAGAAAATCAAATACTTAGTATCTGAGGCAGCTTCTAGAATCTTTCAGTTCTGCCATTGTGGCAACTCTTTTGCATTAGCAAATCTCTAAGAAATGGCAATAACCAGAGTCAATAACTTTACTTTTGCTCATTTCACATTTTTTTGGAGTAAATATCATTTTAAAAATAGGCTGGGTTGGACCTGTTGTGTTTTTGTGCAGTATTGTCTCATCTTTCTTTCAGTTTGGTATTGATTTTAATCTTTACTCTAACCGGTTGACGAGCTAACTGTACACAGATGGTTGATTCAAAAATGGCTCTCACCTCAGTAACCAGTCATTTCCTATCTATTAAGAAAGAATCAATTTCCTTCACTGTGATGTTGCTCAGTGCTCACCGTGGCCACACACCTTCCAACTCTTTTCTCTAAGAAAGCATTTGGGATGGACTGAAGATAATTGAAACTTCTAAGTAATTTATCTGAGTCTTTGGTCTCTTTTTTATTTCTTTATAAGAAACCATAGAGTCTAATGTAATTTTCACCTTTTTCCTCTGTGTCCATCTTCATGTTGAATCAGATATCAAATTCTGATTAGCAAAGATTTATGTCTGCTTAGTTTAGAACAGTGCTTCAAGCTTTTCTGATCATTTCTCTATTGCTTTATCCCTTGCAGTAGACTTTGATGTCTATGCTGCTATACCTTCATGACATCCTATGTGTTTATGTTCTTCATAAACTCTGCAAGGAAAGATAGACATGTCTCATGAAATGTCATTCCTTGTTATCCATGGACATACAATGAAAATAATTCTTCCTGTTCCCTTACTCATCTTTTCATTGAGTTGAAATTTTTTGATGATATCAAGTTCATTTATTTTAAGTAGACTAATATGAATGGAATTCCATTCCTCTAGCAGAGTGAAGTCAGCTCATTGGCACAACAGATAGAGTGCAAGGTTTAGAATCAGGTAGATGTGAATTCAGATCTTACCTCAGATATTCACAGTCTCCTAAATTCTGTCTAACTCTGCTTCCTCCTCCATAAAACAGTGATGATAATAATAGCACCAATTTTACAAGGTTGATGCGAAGATTAAATGAGACAAAATTTGTAGAGTGCTTTGCAAAGTCTTCAAGTGCTATAATAATACCAGTTATCATTATTATTATTAATTATTATCTTGATGGTCACTGGATAATCCAGCCCAACTCCTTCATTTTACAGATGAAGAAAAAAGGCTTAGAGAATTTAAGTAACCCAAGGTCATGAAGGTATTAAAAGATCTGAGTCATTACCCTCTGTCAGCTACAGGCTCAGGAGCTCATGACCACTTTCGTCACTATCTATAAGGCCCCACACCAAAAAGAATCTAAGAGAGTGAAGAAGATATTGAATCTAAAAGAATCTAAAAACCATGTTATTTCAATATCAGTTTAGAAAATTGTTTACGTTGGAAAAAGGAAGGCTTTAGGGAGAATTTGATAGCTGCCTTCAAATTACTGAGGGCATATGGAAGAGAAATTAGCATTATTCTAGCAAATAATATTAATTAGTGTTGTTCAATTGTTTCAGTCACATTTGATTCTTTGTGACCCAATTTGGAGTCTTCTTGGGAAAAGTACTGCAATTGTTTGCTATTTCCTTCTCCAGTTCATTTTATAGATGAAGAAAGTGGGGCAAACAGGGTCACACAGCTAGTAAGTGTCTGAGGACAGATTTGAACTCAGGTCTTCCTGACTCCAGGTCTGGTGCTCTATCCACTCTGCCACCTAGCTGCCTCAATAATAAAATAATATTTACTACCATTTATTATAACACTTTTTAGTTTGAATAGGACTTAATATATGCTATCTCACTGGATCCTCAAAATCACACTATGATGCAGGTGCTAGTTTATCCCTATTTTGTAGGTGAGGAAACTGAGGTTTAAAGAGAGGTTATGTAATTTGCCTAACATCAAACAACTAACGAGTGTCTGAGGTAGAATTTGAACTTGGGTGTTCCTAAATACAAGTCCTGCACTCTTTCCACTGTTAGGACAAATGAATTGAAGTTATGGGAAGGCAGACTTTAATGCACACATGAAAGAATATCCTAACAATAAAAACTGTTCAAAAATAAAATAATCTGCCTTATGAGGTAGTGAGATTTTTGTCTTTAAAAGCATTCAAGTAGAATATGGATTTAATTCCATTCAGGGATATTGTAGAAAAAATTCCTAGATAGGTAGGAGTGTGGGCTAGATGCTCTCTAAGGTTGCTTCCAACATTAGGTTTCTAGAAAGAGAGAAGGAGATATTTTTGTGTGGTTCTTGTTTCCAGGGAAACCAATGACTTAGCTGGTTCATAGAACACTAGGTCAGCTTACTTCTGCTACTCGGTCAAGCAGGAGAATATGACTGCATGGGGCAAACTTCTCTGAGATAAAAGATCAAATAATAAGACAATTAATTAACTCTAACAAATAAACTCCATATAATAGCTCCATTTGTCTGTTTCTAGGTAAGTCAAGGCTTGACTCAGGGATGTCTGTAGTTCATCTATACTTAAACTTTGTGGAACAAATGTCAGAGACTTCTGATTACTGGCAGAGCTGACCTCTCCAAGCCATCTAAAGGTCTAAGAAAGTCTTTTTTGTCTCAATCAACTAACAAACCATTCAATCAATGAACATTTATTAAGAACGTATGGAATGTAGTCAGGAGGTACAAAGTTTAATACAGAATCCCTGTCTTCCTGGAGTTTACAATCAGTTCAGTAGAGGGATAAGGCATAAATATAGATATCTGCATTTCTTTAAAAAATGCACAACAAAAAAAATAAAGCTACATCTGATGAGAAATGTCTCTTCCTGGGGAGATCCAGAAGTCTTGATAGAATAAGTAGTATTCAGCATAAGTTTTAATAGTAATACCTATCATTTGTATTGTTCTATTAGGTTTTCAAAGTGCAAAATAAAATATATTGTCTCAGTTCATCCTTACAACAAACCTGTGAAGTGAATACTATAATTAACCCTATTTTATAGATAAGGAAACTGAGTTCAGGAAAAGTTAAAGGATGTATCTGTTGTGACATAGGTAGTGAGTGTCAAAAACAGAACTTGAACCCACATCGGCCTGACTTCAATTTCAATACTCTGTCCACTATAGCTTGCTGTCTCTCTGAATAAAAATTCAACCAGTGAAGAGAGGTACAGAAGGAACTTAAGATAGTTAGGAACAGCCTAGGCAAAGGTACAGACACGACAAAAACAAAGAGTATGTCCAGGAAAAAAACAGTCCAGTATAGCAACATGATAGAAAGAATGGAGGAGAGCTAAGGCTATAAGTACAGTATGGCACCATGCTGGGGAGGGCTTTGACCACCAGAAAAACTAGTCTGAATTTTTCTAGGCTGGCAATAGGGAGGCAGTGGAAATTGTTCAACAAAAGAGTGGTGTGACAAGATCTAGGCATAAGAAAATGTCTTCAATAGTTCTACAAAATTGGTAGAAGGAGAAATTACTGATGATAAGACCCATTAGGGGCTAGAACAGTGGTACTAAGAGCATGAACTAGGATCCCAGAGAAAGTAAGGTGGAAAGGAATGGTTGAAAATAATGTTTCTCACATGGTAGTCCTTGTTTAAAAAAACCAAGTTGTCCTGGAACCATAAGGAAGGTTAACTTACTGCAAGTCAGGCACTGTGCCAAGTGCTGAGGATCCAAATGAATGCAAAGGTATATATTCCGTTCTCAAGGAGATCATATTCTAAGGGAGGAAATAAACATGCTAACAACTATGCACATACATATACCCATATGGAGGTTGCATCAAAAACATAGGCTTCATATAGAAACAATGGAAGAATCAAGCCATCACCCACATAGAGAAGGGTGTTCTAAGCAAAAGTCAGTAGAGAACCCAATCTAACAGATCCAAGGTGACAGAGTAAATGGGGGCAAAGGTGTCTATGGAATACTCTCTACTTTTCCAGGAAGAATGGTAATATGAATTTCCCCCAAACCTAGTACCTTACAATATGCTCTTTCTATAATAAAAGATGGCTTATCAAATTAATCACTGGATATCAACTCTCAAATTCAATTCATGTCAGATAACTCTGGAATAAAGATAACTTGTTTCTATAGCTGTTTATGAATTACACAACAATGATTTTTAGACTTATAACAACGCTTTGAAGTAGGAAATGCAGGAATATGTTCATCTTGGCAATAATAGAAGGAGACACACAGTTTCAATGATTTATCTGAATAGCTAGTAAGCTTCAGAGGTCAGATTACAATTCAGGTCCCTCTTGACTTTAAGTTCAGGACTCTTTTCACTGTAACACAATGCTTCTAAAAGGGGAATCTAGAAAGGAAACAGGTACTCAGGGAAGATTAAGTGAAACATTAAATAGTCAAGTATGAGTTCTGGCAAGTTTGGTGAAATTGATGATCAATATTGAAACATGAATGGAAAGCCATACTTTCTACTGAGGGTACCAATCATCATGGAAAGAATTTTGGTCATGAAACATGACACTAAAACTTTCCATAGATAAGTTAAGTAGGTTAAGTGAAATGTTAAACATGGGAATGAAGAGGGGAGGGAGACTGATAAAAGGTGGGGGAGAGAGAGAGAAAGAGAGAGAGAGAGAGAGAGAGAGAGAGAGAGAGAGAGAGAGAGAGAGAGAGAGAGAGAGAGAGAGAGAGAGAGAGAGAGTTGATCTCCTGGACTTATCATATTTTAAACATTCAAGTAATGTATCAGACTTAAAGGAGAGAGTTCTATAAAAAACAAATCCAGGGCACTGTTGAAAAAGTCAGTTCCATTTCCCCCTGGATAACAATTACTTGGACTTACATAATATCCACTGGCCAAAAGACTTAAAATATTTTACACACAGTTATGGATTTCCCATCACTATACCCTTGGGAGATAACTCAGGACAAAATCTGGTCGTCAGTTTACAAACAGAATTCAGAAAGGTGGAATACTTTGTCCATGGACACTGAACTTGACAGTGAAAAGGCCAAGCCTAAAATAGATTTGCCATTTCCTTGTCCACTCTTTTCTCTGCTCAGCAATATGCTCAAAAGAGAAATAAAAATTATACTAAAATAATTTAGCCTATTTCAAGGCTACTTTCAGTGCTTTGGCCTATGAACTGTGGAATTTTGGTCTTTTTGACATTCCTTATAAAAGAGTCAAGGTATGCAAGGTACTAAGAAACTCAATTTTTGGAGTACATATAATAAATATTTACATAATTTTTGGTACTGTAAATGTGAGATGTCATCCAAAACCCCACAAGGTGATCTAGTATTAGTGTAAATGAACCATTTCAACATTTATGTTATTGCTGTTAGTGAAGCCAGAAGATGTTAAAAAAAAAAAGTTGTTGCTTAATAGAAGAAGAATAGCACACATTTATATGGCCCTTTAAGGTCTGGTTTTCTTTGGAGAGGCAAATTAGGTCAGGATAATTTCATATGTCCCCAAAAGAAACAAGATGCATCCTTCCACAGGACAATTATTCATTTCATCTTTGCAATGGTAAAGATGAGGGGGGAAAAGACTAATACATGAAGTTTATGCTCCAATATTTTTTGCTGAGGAAGATTCTATGAAAGATTTGACCAGACTTGGTAAACCAAGTAAACACACACTCAATGGTTTCAGTGCAAAGATGCTCATAGGAGAAAATGAAAAAAGTCAGAAAATATAATTTGAAATTAATAAGTGAAAAGGGCCAGAGGTATGTAGATTCCTCAGAAGCTTTTTGTTTGTACTATATTTTATAAATATCTTCTGCAAGAAGTGAATTGGAACACCCTGAGGATGACAAGCACTGAACACCACAAAAAGTGAAAGTGATTGAATTTTAATTGATAGGAAACAACTGGTTATAAATGAGAGTTATTTCAGAATATGTGCATAATTAAATCATAGACTAACTTGTGTGGAGATTAAAATCAGCAATAAATTAGAACAGATAATGATCTTAAGATCATGTTGCAACTAACTATAACAGCTTAATCCTGACCTATTCAAACAAAACTACTGATGATTAGACATGGGAAACTGAAGAAGCAAGGGAGATTGAAACCGACTATCCTAAATTCCTTTAGAAAGCTTTAGAAACTTAAAAGATGCAAAGTAATCACTATTGTGATGAAGACAAAACAACACAGAAAATACAATTTCCTTGCCAAGTAGAGAGATATGAAAACCTAGGACAACTCTATGACATAAATTCATTTGAAAAATATTATCCTGAGGAATATTAACCAAAAACCAGCAAATGGGAGAAGTTACTTAGAAATTATATCTAAGAATACTTATAGATGATGCTGGGAAGAGCACAAATAGATGGACTGTTTCTATTAATTGATATTTCTATTAGTCTGTTGTCAAAAATCATTGCAAATAGAATAATTACATTTAGACTCCAACATCTAAATTCTAATATTTTTATATAAAGAAGCACAAATGGTACTTAAGAAACTGAAGCTAGCAACACTAGATTGACCAGACAATGATACTAGATGAGACAAAGGCAATATGTACTGAAGATGACAAAATTTTAAAAATACTGACATTGATTTTTAAGGTATTTTTTAAAAAGGAAGATGCCAAACAAATCCCAACAGAATGCAATCACCCTGAGGGAAGGTGTTGTTTTGGTCTTTTTATCCTTAGTACTTAAAGCAAGTTTAGCACTTGCCTTGTTTTTGTTTTTCAGTCATTTCAGTCATGTCTGATTCTTTGAGATGCCATTTGGAGATTTTCTTGGCAAAGATATTGGAATGATTTGCCATTTCCTTCTCCAGTTCATTTTACAGATGAGGAAACTAAGGCAATTGGGGTTAAATGATTTGCCCAGGGTCATACAGCTAATAAGTGTCTGAGACTAGTTCTGAACACAGGTCTTCCTATCTCCAGGTCCAGCACTCTATCCACTGTGCCAGATAACTGCCATGTTTTCAATGGTATCTGAATGTTGAATGAATAAATAAATGAATGAAAGAGTCAGGGACAAAAAGGAAAAATATGCTCAAGAAGCAACATGATTCCATAACTTAATTTGCTTTATAAAATCTTAATGAGTTTGAAATATATACATATAACCATATACATGTCAAATATGCATGCATATTCTGACATGCTAACAGGTTTAGATACACACATGGCAATGTGTTATTATATGTCTATGGGTTGCTAAGTCAACAATATGTGTGTGTGTATATATACATATATATATATATATATACACACTCATATATATGTATTTATAGTTTTTGAAGAAATATGAGAAGGGGTCAGGAAATGGGCAAGATTTCACAAATACTTTTATTTTTAAATTAAAATTTCAATTGTTAAGCATTTATTTTTCTCCTCCATCTTTTCCTCTTTGTGAAAAAAAGAAAAACAAAACCCTTGTAATAAATTGGTACAGTCAAGCAAAGCAAAGCCCCATATTGAAGATATTCAAAATTATGTTTATATATGTGATATATACACATACATACACACATTATATATCCATACATATATGTATATACACATATATAGACAAATGTACTTTTACATGCATGATACACACATATGTACACATAGATACATATATATGTGCATATTCCATTGCTTTTTTGTCAGAAAGTGCTTAGCATTCTTCACCATAGTTCCTCTGGAATCATGGTATTGATTGGAGTTATTAAGACTTTCAGAAATTGTTTTCATATTATTTTACACAAAAGATCTCCTGTAACTCTATTTTTGTGGTCACATTGATAGGTGTGGGAACTATAAGATATGACCATGTTTATTGTTTATTATCATAACAAATTATGACTGCAGAGAAAAGCATTATAAGAGATTCTTTTCCAACAAAGTTTCTTCCATACATATGTTAATTTCTTACAAGATTCCTCAATACATATAGACAATTGTTCAATGATCCTCTGCTGATGAATATTAAGATAGGCATAAAAATGTAACAGTAGGAGATAAAATTGACAAAAACTATTTACCACAGTGATGGAGGATGACCTATGCACAGTCAAAATCAAAAAGTGATAGATAGATAGATAGATAGATAGATAGATAGATAGATAGATAGATCGATCGATCAAACAGGTATTCCTATTTGCAAATGGCATTGATATGACTGTAATGGACCCAAGAATATTATAAATCTCCTTAATGAGATTTGGGATCATTCAAATGAAATTTACCTAACAATTCATACAACAAAACAGCAGATGAATGAAAAATGCCTGTTGCCCAGATTATGGCATAGATTGAAAGTCTAAAAAAATGGCAACAAAGCAGATGCACATTGAGTGGGGAAATAATAAACAAATTGTGGTGCACGAAAATTATTATGGTATAAGAAATAATAAATATAAAGAATACAGAGAAGCTTGGGAAGACCTATATCAACTGATACAATGTACAATAGAGTCAGGTAAACAATTTATATAGCAACCATAATGATGCAAATGGTAAAAAAAAAAAAGAAAAATGCAAATATAATGCTGTGTAATTAAAATAATCAAGCTTAGCCAGTTGAAGAAACACTCTCAACTCTCCAGACTATCTCTATCATGCTCCCTGTCCCAGGTACATTTGTCTTCCCCTCTCCCACCTTGTTAGTTTCCTTTACTTGTATCACTTCTGTTAGAGTATAAGCTCCATGAGGGCAGTGTCTTCCTTTCTTTCTGCTTGTATTTATATTCTCAGCACTTAGCACAGAGACTAGCACACAGTGCTTAATAAATACTTGTTGACTAACTGACTAATTTTCTAAGGAGTAGAGAAATGATATCTCCCTTCCTTATTATCAAATGTGGGAGACTATAAGTATGGAACACTGCATCAAATTTGTTGTTGTATTACTGATATTTGCTGAAATACCTTTTTATTTTTATTTTTTTGTTTCTTGTTATAAGGGATATACCTTTTGTTGCCAGTGAATATGCTAAAATGAAAGTGATACAAGAACATAAGATCTTAATAATTTATATAAAAATAGATGGGCATTCTATTAAGTTGTACATCAAGAGGCAATTGAAAGAAGAGAGCACACTGGACCTCAACATGCTCATTTATAGAACAGTCTACTTTTTAAATACCAATATTCTTCTAGGGATGCTTGTTTCCTTCTCTCCTTCCCTTATACTTCTTCCATACTACTAGAAATCATAAAATATCACATTATGCTACAATGAAAAGAGTTTTATACTGAGCATTGGAAGTCTCAGGTTCAAATCCTAATTTTTTATTTATCCTCTATGAGACTTTCAGCAAGTTGCTTAATTTCTTTGAACCTCAGTTACCTTAGATGCAAAATAAGGCCAGTGAACTAGATCTCTTTCAGATCTAAATCTAAGATCTAATTCTTTGAATAAAAAAAATCAAACTTTCCAGTGACCCAAAGGATACACATATTATGTGTACAAGATTTAATGTGGTGTCAATGATGTCTAGAGAGATGAGAGAGGCATAAAAGATATTCAAAAATATGATCTCTGAAAAAGAGGTGAATTTCCCAGGTAAAACTATGGATAACAGATATGAAAAGCCTGAGTTTAGAGTTTGTTCATATGAAATGTTCAGACCTTGAGAAAGCTTTCAGCACTTCGGTTAGCTCCTCTATAAAGATCTATAGGAGAACATGAGTAAGAATGTCATAGAAGGAGAAGTTATGGGTATATTGCAATCTGAATAATTGGCAAGAGTGCCCATATTAATGAGAAGTGTTGATGCCTAGATGAAACAACTGAAGCTCATAAATGTAGAGTTATTAGCTAACCATCACACAGCAAGTAAATTGCAAAGGCAGGTCCCAAACCCAGGTCTGCTCATCTCAAGAGTGCAACTGTTTTATTATAACCCACAGTCCCTTTACTTGTCATTTGAAGATATCAGTGATGTCAATCAAGAAATATATCATAAACTTCTCCATTTTAAAAAGAAATATGATTAATTTTTCCCTGATTTGACCCTTTTAGGAAAATTCAAAGTAATGGTTTCATCATTGTAAGGAAATCCCCAAATTGTCTTCAACTTGTAGCCATTAGAGAGTTGCCTAGGCCCTTGAGAAGTGAGAGGTCCAGTGACTTGCCCATTTACACAACTAGTTACTGCAAACCTGCCTTGAGCTTGGGTTTTTCTTAACTATGGATCTATTCTTAACTGTCCACACTTGTCACAGCTGTGGAAATATGTCTAACACTAATAATAATAATAATAAAACATTTATATAGCATGTACTATATGCCAGATATTGCGTTATGCTTTACAATTATTATCTTATTTGATACTCACTACAACCCTGGGAGGTGGGTGCTATTTTACTCCCATTTTACAGATGAGAAAACTGTGGCAAAGAGAAGTTAAGTGACTTGCCCAGGATCACATAGTTAGCAAGTGTGTAGGGTCAAATCTGAAGCCAGATTTTCCTGATTCTAAGCCCAGTTCTCTATCTCTGTGCTACACCTGTTGTTTTAGGATCACTTAGGATCATAGTTCTAGAATTGGAAGAGTCTCAGGTCATCTGGCCCAACACCCTTCTTTTTATAGATAAGGAAACTTGGGTCCTAGAACTTCAAGTTCACATCTCTTTCCATCGCACCTCATTGCCTCCCATGTTGAGCATCATACTTTCTTAATTGCACTAGACAAAAATGAGACTGTGTCCATAAAAGTCCCAAAAGCAGCTATTCCATGGTCTTCTTCCTTTGTTAGAACACTTCTCTTGGGACCTAGATAACTAAGCCTTAGAACTTGAGGCTTTAGTAGATAAACTATTCTCTTAATAGCCAGATATAACTGGAGTTATATTCTCCTATGAAAAAAGGAAAGAAATGTGAGTTAAAGTCCAAGGCACCTTCTTTGAGGAAGTCATGTGGTAATCCTACTTTCCTTAAAGACCTGTCTCAAGCTCCATCTTCATGACTCTGTTCTTCCTTCGTTGCTGAAGAAGATCATGCCATCGGAGAAATGATGACATGACCTTCATGTAACTTTGTTTTGAGTGAGAGAAGGCTGTGCAAGGTCACCAGCCTCACTTCTCCTACAGAACCATCCGAATCCAGATATTCATCAGGATGACTGGAGAGAACCCAGGATGCACTTAGTACCTGAACCAAAGGACTGAGCATTTTGTTCATCACTATCTTGCTTCTAGTTGTTTCATGATTCTAAGTAATTTCTTTCCAAAAAGAGTATATGCCCCAAGAGTGCATGGACCATCTACTATTCTTCTCTATCATTTTCCTTAGTGTTTAGCACAGTGGCGAACATGGAGTAGGTGCTCAATATGCTAACTGACTTGATGACTGGATTGCAAACATGTGGATAGGGTAGGAAGGGTGAGTAGTTAGAATTGCCTTCAAGCAGTCCAAAAACTGCAAGAATTCCATAACGAAAAATGTGGTCTTCTCAGTAAAGGTTGCTTAAAACAAAAGCCCATTTATCTGAATGCAGAAGACATTTAATCAATTTACATGAGGGATTTCAAAATTAGTCAGACTGTAATGAACTATGAAATACTGATTAATGCATTTTTGCAATGTTTGATTAGAAACCTAACATGTATGCTAGCACATTTCTACCATTACAGCATTTATATGTTAATATTTTGTTTCTTAAAATTGCCATAATAGATTCCCTGAATTATGGAGCTAAAGAGTATTTGTGGTTAACAATATGTAAACAGTCTTTATACTGGGAAGTGCTTCTTGACAATAAAGAGGCATTTAATTTTTATAAAAAAGAATGTGCTGGAGATTCAATATGTAGGTGGATATTTGCAGCTGCTCTGGATGTTAGGGAATTCTCTAAAAAGGAAGAAGCTGATTATACAAACCCTTTCTCTGAACTCATCGCTTCAGCCCACTTTTCTACTCTAACTCCTACTATACAATCAATCAATCAATAAGCATTTATTATGTATCTACTATGTGTCAAGTACTGTGGAAGATACAGAGACCGAAAAAGAAACTATCTCTGCCCCCATGGAGCTTACATTCTATCAAGGGAGATAATGTGCACATGTAAAAGTTTATAACAAAATAAACAACAATTTTTGCAAGGCGGGAGGGGATATAGTACTTATATCTGGAAGGATCAAAGAAGGGCTTCACTTAGGGAAGTAACATTTGAGCTAAGCTCTGAAGGAAGTTAGGCATGAGGTTGCGGGGCAGGATTGAGGGAGCTGAGGGATGGAAGGAAGCACAGATATAGCCTGCGCAAAGAGAACAGTTGCTTAGGAGAACAAACCTTCACAGAGCTCTCCTACAGGCAAAGTCCTTACAACAGTGAGGCACTATTTCCTCCAGGCTTATTTAAAGTATTTGTACCTAGCAAGCATATTTGCTTAAAATGGTTCCAACTTTCTTTGCTTTTAAGGTCCTGGTCTTCTCCCTCTCTACTTCCTTAGTTTCTTGAGGCCTCTGGCTTTCCTGAATGAAGTCTCTCAAATCGAAGGGGAAATCCCAGTTGGGATCCTGAGGTTGCTCTCTGACAACTGTTCACTGCACTTATGTCTAACTGAATTGTCTGTCCTGCTATTAAAATAACTACCTGTGACTACCTTTTAAGGGAAGGAGGCGCATCTTCTTAGGCTGAATTTGCCAACCTATAAGAAACTAAGTACAAAGAACAGCTAGCATTTATATAGCACTTTAAGTTTGGCAAAGTGCTTTAGATACTGTATTTCATCTGATCTTCACAACAAGCTGATGAGGTTTAAGCTATTATTAGCCTCATTTTGCAGATAAGGAAACAAAGGCCCACAGAGATTAAGTGGCTTGTCCAAGGTCACATAGGAAGAGCCTGAAGTGGGATTGAAATTCATGTCTTCCTTATATGAACTGATGCTAAGTGAACTGAACAGAACTAGGAGAACTACGTACATAGCAACAACTACATTGTACAATGACTGACTTTGTAGACTTGGCTCTTCTCAACAATGCAAGAATAGAAGACAGCTGCAAAAGACTCATGATGGAAAATGCTATCCACACGCAGAGAAAGAACTCTGGAGTCTGAATGCAGGAAGAAACATATATTTTGCTATCCTTTTGTTTTACTTCTTCTTTTGCGTGGTTTCTTCCATTAGTTCTAATTCTTCTTTACATCGTGACGAATGTGAAAATACGTTTAATGTGAATGTATAAGTAGAACCTGTATCAAATTCATGCCATCTTGGGGAGTGCGGAGGAAAAAGAGGGGGAGAAAATTTAAAATTCAAAATCTTATGGAAGTGAACACTGGAAACTAAAAATAAATTAATTAATTACTGAAAAAATAAATAAATTCATGCCTTCCTGACTCCTTTACTTCTCTGCTGCTAGGCTGCCTCTGAACCATAAATCAGGGAACCTTTCAAAATTTCAAGGATATATGATTTCTTTGGTATGACCACCCCTTCCACTAATGCCAAATTCATCCTGTTAGAGTTTGTACATGGACCTTGAGGCCTGCTGTGGTTGGAAAAAAGTGTCACCCGGGGACCAACCTAGTGATGAACCTCTCCAAACTCAGCTAGGCTTGGTCTTTGGACAGCAGTCATACAGGGCCCATACTCAGAGACTTTCCAGGTTGATAGAGTCTAATGAAGTTTAAGGAATGGGGCTACCGTAAAAGGCACAGATATTTGCTCAAGCTTGTGTCTGCTCATGATTTGCTATTCTCCAAGATCTTCTGAAGGCCTTTAGGGAAACAGCATTTAATTGTGAATTCCTCTTCCTCCTATAAGGAAGGAAACTAAGTATTCAGTTTTATTCTATTTCTTCTCAATGAGATAAATTGAGTCTGAAGAACAGGGACAATTCTGTAACCTCCAAGGGATAGTATATAGAGCTTCTTTTAAGTCTGTGATATTGTTTTTACTGGGAGATGGATTCCCACACTTGACTTTATGAAAATGACAATCACAAAAAGATTTCCAGTCAAGTTCGCTGGTCTGTAAAATACTGACAATAAACCTTGAACTACATACCTCACCCCAGGGTCACTATGAAGAAGATGCCTTGGAAAGTTTATAAATGTTATAAAGGTATAGAAATAATATATATATACATATATATACACACACATATATATGCATGTATGTGTGTATATATGTATACATACATATATATACATATATGTGTATATATATTGTGTGTATATATATATATACGTATATATATATGTAGGTAAAGAAATAATGAATTTCCAAGGAGAAAAGAACATTGGCAAAAGTGGAATTACATGATCTGAATTAAAGCTGGCAGGGAACTTAACAATTATTGAGTAGGCCACCCTCCCCACCTTACCACTTTTTACAGATAAAGAAAATGAGGCCCAGAGGAAGTTATATCTGCTCATCATTATTCAGCCAGTAAAGGACAGAGCAGAGATTCAAATCTAAGTCCTTTGACTCCAATTTAAGGCCTCTTTCTACTATATATACCATCTCTTCATTCTTTAGGACACTCCCAAAATACCAATAGTATGTAACATACAAACACATATAGACACATGAATGTTCAGAAAAGGAAGAGATTATAGTTCCATCCATGTGCGTGTGCATGTGTGTTATACAGAAGGTAAGAGAAAAATGTTTGAAGATTATCACAAATAAAAGCAATTATCTAGTGTTTAGATTTCAAACCTCCTTAGATTTCGAAACTCATTGCATGCCATGATCATCATTATTTTTGATTCATTAGCAGGGCATACTTATTAGGGTCTTAAAATAGACAGTCTCCTGGACATGTAGAAACATGTTTCTTGCTGTCATGACAACTAGACCACAACAACAACTCTCGCCCAAACGTACATGGGGACAAAGTTACTGTATGTGAATATATAAGCTAATTATAGGGTCATCAAAAGTAAAAACCATTCTGCCCATGAAAAGCTGGTTCTGAAATAATCAATAGCGCCGTTCCCTTTTGGTAACTGGTGATGCATTTTCAGGACCGGGTTCTACCTTTGCTTTGCATGGGAAATGAGGCAGGCTCCTCAGCCACTAGGAAAAATGGGAAATATTTCAGTTTGGGGTTGGTGGTTGCCAGTAGCAACAAATAATGGAAAATTGCCATCTGGCTTCTTTTTTTAAATGAGATTTGAATAATCAATTTAATAATGGATAGAGTACTTGCTTACAGAAATAATCAGTTGTCATTGCTGGAGAAGAGAGGGATAAAAACAACTTTGGTTGCCTAAGACAAAGCTCTGAGGTGTAACCGTAATGTAAAGCAAATAAGCATCTATAAGCAGACAACAATTTTTATTTTCCCTGCTGACAATGGGAGTGACTTGAGGAAGGTTCTTCTCTTTATGCGCTCAGCTTTTCATATTCTATGTTTAATAATCAGGAGCAGTTGGCTTGCTACAGGCATTCAACTCTACTAATGGTTACTACAGAATGAGATACACACATTGTTGAGTTAAAAAATACACATACACATTTTATTCCCAAACATCATATGACATGTAGTGAGAGAGGCCTGGTTTTAACCATCATGGGGGAAGCAGAAAGAATCTAGCTTTGGATTTTAAAAAAAATTATTTATACCATCTAACCATATAGGACAAAATGATTATTTTGAAAAGGAGGACACCAAAGGTCCAGAATGAGTCATTCATTTACAGGATAAAAATAGCAAAAAAAAAAAAAAAAAAAAAAAAAAAAAGGTATTACTTCTCTGCATGGAGACCAGCAAATGTAGGGATAATGACACCTGACTACAAGTCACATTTTTATGTTTCTTAAAAAAAAAAAAAAGAAAGAAATATGCATGTATATGTATTCCACTGGCCTCAAAAGAGCATTGGACTATTTCCTGAAAAATGCTGAGTATGGTAGGAAATGAAATTATGGAAGGATGCAAAGTCCTTGCCACTGTATATGGCACATGGTTTTTCTGGGCCCCTACACACACAATTTTCTTAAAATCAAGTTGTACCATTTGACATAAAGAGTGGGAGTGGAAGTTTCTCCCTTAATTACTTAGAAGACAATGCTTAGGATTCTGTTGGCCTTATTTGTCTCTATTAAAACCGTTATCTCCTAATTCGTGTTTCCATAAGGTCCTTGGAACTCCTAATGCTACCGTGATCAAACATCCCTTTAACCAAAACCATTTTATTTCCTCTCCTTGTTATTTCTAGCTTCCTGTTCTATAAAAATCTTGTTTCTACCCAGAAGCTACCAGATGAGGCAGGTGGGTGGAATAATGGACAGAGGTGGACCTGAAATCAGGAAGACCCAAGTTCATATGCTTCAGATAATTTATAAGCTAGGAGAATCTGGACAATCCTTCTCTCAGTCTTAGAGTCCTCATCCATAAAATGGAGACAATAATAGTACCTTTCCCCTGGCGTTATTTTGAGGCTAAATAAAACACTATGCAAAATACTTTGCAAACCTGAAAGTTCTATATCAGTGCTAGCTACGATATTCCTTGCCGTGCTTTCCTGTGGAGGACTGACTATTTCTCACTTTTCTTCCCCAAATTAAATGGAAAAGCATGAGGAGCAGGTGATCTTTCTTCTCATTCCTCAGGGTCACTTCAAACCATCATCCTGTTTCTGTTTTCATAGAATCTCAAGGTTGAAAGAAATTTTAGAGACAATTTGAAATTGCACCTGACCCCCAAACTCCCTCTACGAGAACCTCAGCCATCTAAGCCAGGGAGTCAAAGGGATGTACTTGAGGACCTAGAGAACTACATATGGCCTCAGGGTTGCAGGTTCACCACCCCTGGGTTAAACTTTTAGTCGTCTATGCTTGGGAAAGCTACAATCTTTAAGTTTGTTTGCTTGTTTGTTCCCCTAATGTGGAGCTAAAATCTCTGGAATTTCTATCTGTTGCTCCGAGACCTATTCTCCAATGCCAAGCAAAAAAAAAAAAGTCTAATCTCTGTTCTATAGGAAAGCCCTTCAAATACCTGGAGATAGTTGTCATGGATACCAGTCATGGCATGCCATGAATTCAAGAACTTTCACAGTCTTGGTCACTCCCCTGAACCCTCTTTAGTTTATCAGTATCCTTATTGGAATACAATGTCCCACTAGAATGACTGAACAAATTGTGATATGTGATTGTGATGGTATACTATTGTCCTATAAGAAATGGTGAACTCGATGATCTTAGAAAAACATGGATAGACTTGCACAAATTAAGAAAGAGCAAAATGAACAGAAACAAAGGAACATTGTATACAGTAACAGCAGTATTGTTTTAAGAACTACTTTGAGTGACTAAGTCATTTTGACTATTATAAATACCCTTATTAACCACAAAGAAAATGTGAAGGAAGACACTATCGCATCCAGAGAAAGAATTGATAAAAAGAGGTATGTGCAGAATAATTTTTTATATAATATATATATATATGTATATACATGTTTGTGTCTAATGATGGTCTTCTCTAATGCAGAGGTGGGGAGATGGAAGAAAAAAGGGGAAAAAAGAAATGTACATGACAACTATATTATATTTTAAAAGAATAGCAAAGTTGTACATTATAGATTTGCAGTTTCATGTGCAATGATCTTTTTTTAAAAAATTAAACTGTTAAGGAAATTTTTTTAATTCCATAAATTAAAAATAAAATAAACAGAATTGCAAAAAAAATGTTAAAAAAAAAAAAAAGAATACAATGTCCAAAGTGCACATAGGCAATAATCTGGACAAATTCTTAGTGTGGCAGAGTACAATGAGACTATTACTTCCTTGATAGGCCATTCTTTCTTGAAGAAGCCTAAGAACTCATCATCCCTTATGACTACCATGTCACACTGTTCATGCACAGTGACCTAGAATTCCAACAAACATTTATTAAGCATCTACTGGGTGTCAGACACAAAGTGTCTCAATGCTAATCATTGAGGACACAAAAAAAGACAAAAACAGTCCTTGCTGTCAAGGAGCTCACATTCTAATGGGGAAGATAAAGTATAAACAACTAGGTACATATGAGATATATTCCTTACAGATGCAAAGTCATGTGAAAGAGGAAGTCACAAGCAGTTGGAAGATTGGGAAAGGCATCATACAGAAAGCAGGAATTGAGCTGAGTCTTAAAGTTGTGGAAACTAAGAGGCAGGCATGAGGAGGAAGAACATCCCAGGCATAAGGAACAATCCTTACACAGGCTAAAGGTTAACCATGAAGGGTCATGTAAGTTGGATAACAGAATATATGGAATGACGTATAGAAGACTAGAAAGGGATCAAGTGATGAAAACCTTTAAATGTCAAATAGAGAAGGGTATACTCAATCCCGGAGGCAATGAGTGATCATTTGAACTTGTTAATCATAAGAGTGACATGGTCAGATCTACATTTAGGAAAATCACTTTATCAGTTGAGTGTAGGATAGGTTGGAATGCTGGGAAATGAGACAAGAAGATCAGTGAAGTAGGTTCTTGCAATAACCTAGTAAGAAGTAATGAGGGCTTGAGCTAGAGTTGTAGCTGAATGAATGGAGAGAAATGAAGGCTTTTAGGAGATGTTGTGAAAGTAGAGATGAGAAGACCTGACCAATAGTTTAGATATGTGAGTAACTGAGAGTGAAGAGTCAAGGATGCCACCAAGGTCAGAAGGATGATGTTACCCTTGGTGTTAATAGGGAAGCTGAAAGGGGGTAGAGGGGAGAAATATATTTGGACATATTGAATAAATGATACCTACAAGAAATCCAATTTAGGATGTCCAAAGGACAGGTGGTGCTGTAGGGTTATAGGTCAGAGGAAAGACTAGAGTCAGATGTATAAATCTGGGAATCCTCTTCTACGAGATGATATTGAACATAGGAGATGATAAAACAAATCACTTAATTGGATGGGATAGAGTCATGCAGTTATTAAGGGTTTGTATGTACCAGGCACTGAACTAAGCAGTAGGAATACAAATATGAGTAGAAAGACAGTCATTGTGTTAAATAAGTTCATATTCTAATGAAAAAATGACAACATAGAAAAGGAAACTGAAAAGGGGAGGGCGCCAAAGGTACCCTTTATGGGAAGAATAGTAGAAAAAAGTTTAGAGTACAGCCTGGAGAGGAAGAAAGATGTTATTGGGCTAGGCATCCTTCTTAAAAGGAAGTTCTGGGAGAAACCATCCAATTAAAGGGTACTTCCAATGTGTGAATTCTAGAGCTGGAGTGAAGCTTCAGGATAAAGAACCTAGGTATGGGTAGAGGAAGTCTGGAGTGCAAGGTGGAGAGGAATTTTAAATAAAATGTCAAGAGGGTCTAGGACAAAGCTTTGGGGAATACCAATGGTCAGTGGCTATGACATAGGGGAAGAACCAGTAAAGAAGACTGAGAAGGAGAGGTTGGGTAGATAGGAGGAGGACCAGGAGAGAACAGTATCATAAAAACCAAGAGGAGAGAGCATCCAGACAGGAAGCAACAGTGACAGACACTGGAGAGAGGTCAAGAAGAATCAAGACTTTTAAAAGGCCATTAGATTTGGTCTTTAAGAGTTCATTGGTAATGGCAAAAAGGTCATTTTGGTTGAATGATGGTCAAGATATCAGGAAGCCATGATGCATATTTAGGATACAGTGAGAAGGTAGGAAGTGAAAGCATCAATTAGTATATGACTTTTTCAAGAATTTAGCTACTAAAGGGAGGAGAGAAAGAAGATGGGCAATAGGTAGAGGATATGATAGGATCAAGTGAGGTTTTGATGTAGTTGGATTTTTTAAGGCAAGGAGAAATATGAGCTTCTTTGTAGGCAGAAGGAAAGAAGCCAGTAAGTAGAGATTGAAGATAAGAGATAGAACAATTTTGGGAACAATTTTCTGGAGAAAACTAGAGTGGATTGGATCAAGAGCCTTGGAAAAGAGAAGTCACCTTTTCATTGGAGATTAGTGTGAAAGAGGAGATAGAGAAGTCTGAATGATGTAAAATGAAGATGAGTAAAGAAGGAGCAGCATTCAGTGAATAGTCTCAATTTTTTGAGTGCACTGTTGTAGAAAGTGAGATAGAGAATTGATTAAATAGGAATAGAATGATCCCCTTGACACAATGAAGGTCCAGTTTAGATGGAATAAAAATGAATTTGTTGTAGATTCCATCAGTATAATTTTTAATTTCCTCTAGCTCTATTCAACAACAGCATGTGAAGAGGAGCAAAGAAGAAGGATAGTGGAAGTATCCAGGGCTTTGGTTTGGCAAGATATAATTGGCTATGGGGGCAAGAGATTCAGGAATAGAGGATAATGTGGAGTTGGTTCACCAAGGAATCGAGACAGGGAAGGGAAGTAAGTGAAACCTGTTCAGAACCTGGGAAATGACAGAGGGAAGAGAGAGCAAATGGAGGTCATAGTATGGACAAAGAAGAATGAATGATAAAAAATTATATCCTTCCAAAACAGATTTTTAAACAAACTTCCATCTAGTCATGACTTAGCTTTCTTGCAATTACGACATTTTTTAAATCCAAATATGTCTTCATACTTATCCTTATTAAATTTCATCTTATTAGATTCACTCCAACTTTATGCCATATCATACCTTTTTGGATTCTGACTCTTTCATCCAGTGTGTTAGCTTTGTGTCATCTGCAAATTTGTTGAGCATGATTAAAATGTTAATATCACAAGTCTAAAAACAAATCCTACCAGTCCTCCACTAGAGATCCTCTCCAAATTGACTTTGATCCCTTAGTGAACACTCTTTGATCCTACCATTCAACTAATTTCTGCTTGAATCAACCAAAGTGTACTGTTGCATAGTCTATATCTATCCACAAGAATAACCTGAGAGACTGCCAAAGCTAGAGATAGTCTGTCATACCCCCCCGCAAAGACTTTAAGAGAGCAGATTTCAAAGAATTTAGAGGAAGAATAGGTAGAATCCCAAGTCTCAAAATTCTACAGGGAAAATTAGTCCAAAAGGATGGGAAAGCCTCAAGAGAAAAATTCTAAAGATAAACAGAAATAATGTTGATGAGGAAGAAAGAGGTAAGCTGTCTAAAGAGATTGGTGTAAATGCACAGGGAACTCAGATTTTAAAAACATATAGAAGATAGAAATGGAGGGAAATAATGTAAGGTGAATTATATATTGATTCTGTCATCCAACACATTAACTAACTCTTGCATATTTTTTTTTTTTGGAAACACAAATTTGGTAAGTCCTTGCCATTTATCAAATTTGATAAACTTTCATCCAAGCCATTAATAAAAAATTTAAACAACCTCTGGCCAAGGGTCAATGGGTTCTCAATGGCTATGGCCATGAAGTATAAGTTTTGGCAGACTCTACCATTCAGCAGAAGCACTGACTATAGTCCCTGCAACAAACTATGGCTGCTATCCAAGACAATGGCTAAGGATAGAGAGGCTCTTAGCCAATAGGATGACTACTTGGTGATGGATGCTTTGGCCCTCACAACTCATTAGACAGAGCAAAATACAAAATAGCCCTCAATCTCATATACTCCCCTTTTGCATTTCTGGAGTGATGGTGGAAGAGTGGTGGAAATGGGAATAGAGTGTACTCACACAACGTTTAGACTGTATGGAAGCATTAACTTAACTGTCAGTATTCTAAATATGAGATCTTTTGTCCAATGACCAATAAGTGGACTTATTGCTAGAGGAAATTAACTATATTCATCTTGATACTAGAACTTAAAAAGAACAAAAGGCAAAAGGACACTGAGTATAGTCAACATACCCAAAAGAAAGCAGGAAGAAGAAAATAATCAGGAATTCCTTGGGGAAATTGCAATGTTCTTTTTTTAACAGAATAAATAACTTTATTGAACTTTTACTTTTATGTAACTACATTTCCCACTGTATCCCTCTCTGACCCTCTCCCAGTGGACTATCCTTTATAAGAAAAAAATCAAAAAGGGGAGAAGAATATTCCATAAAATTAATCAACATGTTGAAAAATTCTGACATCACATGTAGTTGTGGACCTCCATTTCTGGGAATATCTGGGTGAGGTACCTTTTGATATCTCTTTTTGAAGGCCAATCATAGTCATTATAATTTTTATAATATTCAATTTTTATAGCTTTGTTTTTTATTTTCTTTCCATTTATATTAATCATTCTGTTTCCATTCATATTAATTATTCTGTTTTTTGTTTCCCTTGTTCTACTTACTTTATCTTGCATCAAGTCATATAAGTCCCCACTTGCTTCTCCTTCTTCGTATGCATCATTTCTTATGACAGTAATGTTCTATTACATTCATGTGCCACAATTCACTCAGGCATTCCCCAGTCAATGTTTATCTACTTTGCTTCAAATTCACAAAGTTCTTTTAGTGATCCTAAGCAACCACCTGAAAAATGTCCATCTTTTCAACATTATTATTCTTTTGATGATGTTGCACATAATATTCTCCCAAGAATAGAAGCTGAGTATTGTCCAAAGGCAATGAGAGCTATCCTATGGGCAGGAGCAAACTGCAAGACTGATAGACTGAGGATAATAGGGATACACATTTGGACTAAGCAAATTTCACACAATTACAACATAATATTAATAGTGGCCAGCACTTATGTGGTACTGAAAAGTTTGCAAAGCACTTCACAAATATCTCATTTTATACTCACGAAACCTTTGCATGGTAGATATTGTTATTATCCCCATTTAATAAATGAGGAATTTGAGGCAAACAGAAGTTAACTGACTCAGCCCCGGATCACCCAGCTTGTAAGTATCTGAGGTCAGATTTGAATCCAGATCTTCCCAATTCCCAGCCCAGTCCACTATCCCCTGTACCACCTAGGCGCTTCTTCATAAGGTCATAAAGTTATAGCTAAGAGATCATCTAGTCCAGAGACTTCAAACTCAGTAGGAACCAGAGTAAAATATAGTTGGGAAATTTTAACAAAATACATAAAGATAAATTGTATTTAACAAAATACAATAGAACTTAGATATTGTTAATCTGTAACTAAGTCAATGTGCCGCAGAAAGGAATACATTTTTATTTATGTTTAACACCATTAGAAAATAAAGTCTAGTTCATTCTCCCCATTTTACAGATGAAACCCAGATGATTTGTTAAAAGTTGCAAAGGGACTAAATATGAGAACTGTTATCTGACTTGAGATCCACTGACCACAGGTCCTATGCATTGTTGTTAGAGGCATGCAGAAACAATAATCCCTATAAAAAAGATCTGTAAGCTTTTTTTATGAGCTACATGTTCAAGTTGTATCAGCAGTGTGACTAATACCCGAAAAACCCAGGATGACTTAAGGTTGAATTAAGAGAGAGTTACACTACAATCTACTCTGGACCCTGATCCCCTGGATACTCAGTTCTATAAACTACAGACACTCTGACAAGATTGAGCTTATCCAGGTGAGGGAGTGGAGATCATGCCATTCAACAAATGATTGAAGCAACTGGGAGTCTTCTTAGAGAAGAAGAGACCTATAGGTAGGGAGAATAGCCATCTGTATGGTAGACATCATCATACATTTAAATTTATCAAGTGAAAGAGGGATAAAGCCATATCTGCTTTGGGGACAAATTGTAGGAAAGCAAATTTTCATTTCCTATGACAAAAACTTCCTCATAACTCAAGTTTACGAAAAGTAGAATGGGGAGATTCATGAAATTGAGGGTTCTGATCATTGTAATAAGTGTCCAAGAGAAGATCATGTGACCACTTCTCAGCACTTCTGCAGAGAAGTCTTGTTCAGAAAAGGTTTGGACTAGATAACCTCAAAGGTCCCTTGTGAATTTATGATTCTGGACCTTATTGATGCCTAAGGTATGTGCTAGTTTCTTTGAGTCTGCAGTGATTTTTTCTATCACGCCATGTGTTTAACACATACATTTGGTCTCAGGGCAGACAGACAAGTGTCGGCAACATTATCTTTCCAACAGGAGGTGATTTATTTCCCTGAGACTTTTCTAGAGGGCACCAAAGTAGCTCAGCGTGGTGCTTGCTCAGTGACCTGCATAAAGAAAGAGCATCTGCCTTGGAGAAGGATTCAGTGATAGACCGATGCTGTCAGGGATACCCCCACTCCCATTTCATGGGTTAGCAAAAGGAGGATGGTACTTCTAGGACTAGAGCTCAAAGCAGTATGTTGATATGTATGGCACCCTCTTGTTCATGCTAGATGCTGGGATGAAATGAGGTGCTCAAAAGTCTGAGCATTTAACAGAAGAGGTTTATAGTAAGAATATGCAACCAGGGTAGAGTTCTAACTAAAATCCCACCTTCTATAGGAACCTTCTCCAATCCCTCTCAATCCCAGTGTTTTCCCTTTGTGTGTTTTCTTGTTTGTTCTATGTGTAGCTTGTTTTGTACATATTAGAATACAAGCTCCTTGAAAGCAGGGATTGTCTTTGGCCTCTTTTTACATTCCCAGTACTTAGCAGAGTAGTAGGCTTTTAATAAATATTCATTAATTATTGCTTGTTGCACACTTAGCTTCTCTTCACATGGTCCCCATCATCTCCACTGGAAATGTGTCTGATCAGTAAGTCATCAGAGAATGCTGGCTCTCATGGTCTTAGGCACCCACCAAATTTGAAAGGTGTCTACTACACATCCCAGACCAGGAACTTGCATTGGGGAATTTGGGGCTAACAGGGCAGCAGCATCAGTTGTGTCTTAGCACAGTTGGCCACTGAGTGGTGGTGACCCTGTGCTAGTAGGGTGAGTTCAATCGCAATCTCAGGTGATATAGCTCCACTTTCGCCCAACCAGTGTTCTTCCTGCCCTCAGATGCAGTGTGCAGGTTTTTAAGACAAGCCAACAAATTAGGGAAACATGGCTTGCCATTAAGGAAAAAAGATTAAGGAGGAGGATGTCACTGGTGCCTCACAGTCAGATCTAACACAAACACACACTCCACTCTCCTGTGGTATTTTCAGAACCCCCTATTGAGGAGTTAGCTTCTCAGCTGCCTCTGATAAATTCAGTAGGTCCCACTTTTCTTCTGCTGGGTTCCCACAAACCGTACCAGAAGTGGTGGCTAGTTCGACAGCTTGCCAACACATTTTTGAGTCACAGGACAAAATATGAGGATATGAGCTTCTGGTCCCCATATTCCCTGATCATGGGGCTTTTCTGACAGACACCTGCTAAGTTAAGAGCAAAAAAATAATAAGAAAAATTGTTAGCATTTATTTGTATAGTTTTGGAAGGTTTGTAAAGCACTTTACATAGATTATCTCATTCGATCCTCACAATTCTATGTGGTAGGTACTATTATTATCCTCATCTAATAGATGAGGAAGCTGAGGGAAGTTAAGGGATTTGCCCAGAGTCACAAAGTTAAGTATCTAAGGTAGAATTTGAACTCAAACCTTCCTGACTCCAGATCCAACACTCTATCCACTGCACCAAGTAGCTGCTTCATAGCCACTTATGTGAAAAGGAAACTCATCAGTAAACTCTTAAAGATAAGTGTAGAAGATAGTATTGATGGCAATTAACTGAGGATGACACAAGACAGTGGCATGAGGCTTTAAAGATTGTAACAGGAGTACCAAGGTACAAAGTGAGTTAAAGCTATTAACAAGTCCTAAGAATACAAAGAAAGGACAGATCAAAGCTCAGGTTAGCTACACTGGGGACAAGCACAGGGGTCAAAGATAGGAGAGGACCATTGCTTGTGGGATAATAACAACATGGATAAGAAGGCTGAACTACTCAAACTTTATTTTGTATCTATTTTATTTTTCAAGGAAAATATTTGAACTGGGAAGGACAAAGCAAAAATTATAATGAACAAGAAGGGGAAACCCATGATCAGTGGCACATACAGCTACTCTCAGTGAGTTCAACATGGAAAACCCAATATTTTTTATCAATGACATGGATGAAGATATAGAAGAGGTACAATCTGGAGTGAAGGGAAGTGCATTGGGGGACAAAATTTCAATTCCAAAAGGCCTCTATGGTCTAGAAAGATTTGTTGAACGGAATATGATGAATTTTAATTAGCATATATAAATGCAAAGTTCTATATCTGGATTTTAAAAAATCAACTTGACAAATAGAATGGGACATGTATGGTTAGATGCTCATACCTGTGAAAAAGACCTTTTTGGTCTAATGGTCTGCAGGCTCAGTGTGAATTGAAAATGTGACAAGACAGTCAAAAAAATGTTATCGTAGAATGCCTTGAAGGGGATGGTGATGGAAGTAATATTTCCCCTACATTCTGTTTCAATCAGGATATAGATTGGGTAGTGTTTCTAGTTCTTAGAACATATTAGGGAGGACAAAAATGCTGCAACATGTCTAGAAGAGTATGAGCAAGACAGACTGGAGAATGTACTAAACAAAGATTGGTTGAAGAAAGTGGGGCTTTCTAATCATAGCCCAAAGTTATGAGCTACCACATCTATTCATCACAAGTTGTGTAAAGTGCCCAGAAAGTTGGATAGCCTTTTTTAAAATTCATGTCTGGGACCAAGCTTATAGACCTTTGTCACAGTCAACTATCTCATTTAAAGTTAGAAATTATACGCTTCTGAATTTGAGCCAGGAAGAAAAATAAGCAAAGGAAATAATAAGGCCATTCTTTTATGCCTACCTGACCCACATTTCATTATTATGTAGATCTTTCAGCAGCAAAACCACTTGGTTTTAATGTTATACTTTGGATAGGGAAATTACTTGCTGTCTACCTCCAGAGTTATCTTTGACTCTTTATTCTCTTTCACATTTGTCAAGATTTATTGATTCTACCACCCCAAGATTTCTCACATTCAACCTCTTCTTCCTACTCATATAATTACCAATATGGTTCAGGTTTTTATGAAAATCTAGTGAGATAATTTTTGTAAAGCACTTAGTATAGTGCATGACATACACTAAATATCTATGTATGGTAGCTGCTGGTGCTGCTACTATTACTACTACTACTACTCCTCCTCCTCCTCCTACTGCTACTGCTACTCCTACTACTACCTCCAGCTGGCATTCCTCGTAGTAGTTCTTTTAATTGATCTCCTGTTTTTAATATCTCCTTTCTCCTATTTAACCTTAACTAGGCATGAATATAATTTTCTCAAGTCACAGATCTGGCCAAGTCACTTCCCTCCTGAAAAACATTTCATGTCTACCACTTTCAATTTCACTAAGATAAAATAGCAAATTCTGAATACTTCCAAAATTTGATTATCACCTAACTTTTCATCCTTTATCTATACTATTACCCTTCATTAACTCTGTATTTTACTTAAATTCGATCCTTATGCCCTAATCTGGATATGTCATGTCCCACTTCCATATGTTTTCAGAGGTCATTTCCTTTTACAAGAAGGTAAGTTGGAATCAGTTTGGGAAGGGATTTAAATGCTAAAATTTATGTTTGATCCTTGACGTCATAGGGTACCTTTGGGATTTATTGATTTGATATGGTCAGACTTCCCCTCATTTTTGTAGGTTTAGGAAATCTTTAGGAAAATTATTTTGGTATCTTTGTGGAAGATAGATTGAAATGGGGACACACAAGTTATGGAGACCAATAAGGAAAGTATTGTAATAATCTAGGCCAAAGGGGATGAGTGCCTGATTTAGGTGGTAGTTGAGTGACTAATGAAAAAGGGACTATAGAAGAAATATTGTGGAGGTAAAAATAAAGTTGGGCAACTGTGTGTATATGTGGAAAAAGTAAGAGAATCTAGTATAATACCAAGGTTGCTCATCTTTGAGACTAGAAAGATGGTGGTCTGTTCAACTGATATAGGGAAAATTAAAAGACAGGCTTGAAAAGAAAAATTATGGATTCAGTTTTGTTTATTTTTAGTTTAAAATGTTTATGAACATCCAGTCTGAAACATCCAATAGGCTGCTGGTGATCACCCAGGTACTACAACTGGTTTCAGAAGTCCATAAATTTAACTATGACAGATCTCAAAGAGAGATCTACGAATGTGAGGGAAGACAGTTTCTACCACTAGCAGGGAAATCCTAAAGGCCAATCATGTCTTGAGGTCTGCTAAGTAAATGAGCTTTTCCCTCTAGCTTCTGGAAAAGCTAGAAATTAAGATGTACAGCAAGTCCACAGTTATGGTGAATGATTCTCTACAACAAAAGAACTGCCATTTTTCCTCAAATTGAAGGCCTCATACTCCCTACAAAAGAAAAATCAAGCATGCAACCAAGGATGTCTGTCTTTTTATACAGAGTATCCCAACACTGAGACTTCTCAGAGAGAACACTTAAATAATTAGCATACATTCTAATATGCAGCCAACTGGTAAATCCCCAGAAAATGATCAAGGTTGCTCACTCTACTACCACCACCTGTTCCCAGAGCTAAACTCCAGGAAAAGTAATAGTTATTATAGACACAAGGAATGAGCCCATAAAATCTCTGAGGGAGAATGGAGTACAATGAAAAGAAAATATGAATTAGAACCTCTAATTCAATTCAACTCTAAAGAGCTTGGGGTATTTCTAACAACTAAATGGAGATCCTCACGAGCATCATGGTTGGTGATCCTTCTTTCACAAATTTTCTTACCGAAGAGTAGTTCCATTCATATGTTTGAGGGAGTACAAATTTATTAGAGGTCTCAAACTGGAAGGATAAAGGAATACATGTTTGTCTTATATGTATACGCATGTATGTATACATGCATTCATTTATGCTTTTTGAGACTAAATCTATCCATTCATTACCACTATCAGCAGGTAAAAATGGTGTAGCAGAATCCTGTACATGAATAAGAGAGATTTGCATTCAAGTATCAGTTCTGAAACTTGCTAGATATGTGACTATAACTATCTGTAGATGGATAAATACATATGTGTGTATGCATATATATGGTGAGTGAAGTTGACTATTGACTTTCCCTTTTCTTTTACTGTAAATTCACAGTTATGATTTAACTTTGAGGAGACTTTGAGTTTCCATTCTTCTCATATGCTAATAAGAGCTTCTGGAATAGAAATTCTGATTTGTGATCATAGATTAAAGTTGGAAGCAACCTTAGAGAACACTCAGTCAATCTTTTCATTTTACAGATGAGGAAAGTAAAGCTTAGAGAATTTAACTGTCTTTTTCAATGTCTCACAGGTATTTAGTGCCAAGGAGGCTGGGTTTGATGGTCTCTAAGGTCCCTTCTTGGAAGCAACTAGGTGGCACAATGGATAGAGCACTGGAGCTGGGATCAGGAAGGCAAGTTCAAATTCAGACTCAGACATTTGCTAGCTGCGTGACCTGGGCAAGTCACTTAACCTTGTTTGCTTCCATTTCCTCATCTGTAAAATGAACTGGAGAAGGAAATGGCAAATCATTCCAATATCTTTGCCAAGAAAAGTCCAAATAGGGTCATGAGGAATCAGACATGACTGAACTCTTCATGTTCCCATGGATTATAGCACACTAATACTGTCCAGGGGCTTTCTTGGCAAAGATACCAGAGTGGTTTGCTATTTCTTTCTCTAGAGGATTAAAGCAAAAAGATTATGTGACTTATGGGAATCACACAGCTAAAAATATCTGAGGCCAAATTTGAACTCTTGTCTTCTGGACCAGAATTCTATCCACTGTGCCACCTAGCTGCCTTCAAAAAGGGATCTTAGAGACCATCAAATGCAGCCTTCCTCATTTTACAAATCAAGGAACCTGAGACCTAAGGAAATCAAGTGACTTGCCAAAGGTCACTTGATCTCCAAAGGTCACAAAAGTTCTGGGTAAAGCCCAAAGCATAGCATTAATAGTCATTTATTAAGCATCTACTATATGCAAAATATTGAACTGGTCACTGAGAATACAGAGACTAAAACTAAACTCAAAAAATATTGCCCAACCTCTAGGCACATTCTGCTAGAGGTGGAATGATGGTGATAGAATAAAATAAATAAATAAATAGACAAGTGTAGGCCAATATGAGAGGCAGAGATCCAACGGCAAGGGGTTAGAGGAACTTCTTAATCAGAATTCTGTCTATATTTCTACAATCACTTCTGTTATTTTGAGACTAAATCTATTTATTGATTATGATTGTCAATACGCAAAAATGGTGCAGCAGAGTACTGGATTTGGAATCAGGAGTAGTTTGAATTTAAAGATAAGTACTGATATTCCCTGGCTGTGTTACAGTTATGGTCAAGTCAGTATCTCTGTCTCATCTTTAAAATCAGCATAATTCTGTATGTAGTATCTTTCTATAGAAAAGCAGTGTGGGGCATAGCTGACAGAGTGGTTGGACTTAGAGAAAGAAGGACCTGGTGCACATCCTATCTCAGATATACACTAAAACAACAATCACCATGGTAGATTCACTTAACCTCCCATTTCCCCCACCCAAATCTCTAAGATTATAAATTGCAGGTGAAAAAAAAAAAGAAATGATCATTTGTTAAAGTCCTCCTATATGCCAGGAACTATGCTAATCATTTTACAAATATTAACTCATTTAATCCTCATAACAACCCTAGGAAATAGGTTATTATTATAGGAATAGGAAATAGCTATTATATTACAGCTATTTATTATAGGAAATAGCTATTATTATCCCATTTGACAACTGAGGAAACTGAAGGAATCAGAGGTTATATGACTTGCCCAGGGTCACATGGCTAGTAAATGCCTGAAGCTGGATTGAAACTCAGATCTTTCTGACTTCAGGCCAAGTGTTCTATCCACTTTACCACCTTGTTGCCTGCCAGAAGGAAATTTCACACAGGGAGTTACTGAAAACTGATAGAATTTCAGTCTTTCTACTTCTAAAAAATGCAGCTACTTCATGAGGCTGTTTTTTTTTTTAATTTTATTTTTTTTATTTTTAAGGTTCTACAATCACTACCATAACACTTAGATTTTTTTCCCCCTGCCTACCTCCCACCACCCCCCTCCCTCCCCAAGATAGCATACAATTCTGTATAGGATCTACACATACTTTCCTATTAAATACATTTTCACTATAGTCATGCTGTGTAGACAAACTAAAAAAAAAGGAAGAAATTACATAACAAATCAAAACATAATACATACACACACACAAATTATCTGCTACATTCTGTGAATGAATTCCATATTTCTTTCTCTTAGTATGGAAGGCATTTTGTCATAGAAGACCATTGGGAAATTCTTTTTTTTTTTAAGTTCTTGCATTTTTACAAAGTTTCAAGTCTACCAGAAAAAACTCTCGCACAGTGTGGTCTCTGTTGTGCACAAAGTTCTCCTGGTTTTGCTCCTTTCGCTCAGTATCAGTTCATATAAGTCTTTCCAGGCCTTTCTGAAGTCTTCCTGTTCATTATTTCTTATAGCACAATAGTACTCCATTACATTCATATATCATAATTTATTCAGTCATTCCCCAATTGATGGGCATCACCTTGATTTCCAGTTTTTGGGAACTACAAAGAGTGCTGCTATAAATATTTTTGTACATGTGGGTACATTTTTATGATCTCTTGGGGATACAGTCCTAGAAGCAATATTGCTGGGTCAAAGGGTATGCTCATTTTGGTAGCCCTTTGGGCATAGTTCCAAATCGCCCTCCAGAATTGTTGGATGAGCTCATAGCTCCACCAACAATGAATTAGTGTTCCAACTCTCCCATATCCTCTCCAACATTTATCATTTTCCTGTTCTGTCATGTTTACCAATCTAATAGGTATGAAGTGGTACCTCAGAGTTCTTTTGATTTGCATCTCTCTAATCAAAAGTGATTTAGAGCGTTTTTTCATGTTATAGATATCTTTAATTTCTTCCTTTGAAAATTGCCTGTTCATATTTTTTGACCATTTCTCAATTGGGGAATGACTTGTGTTGTACATTTGACTCAGGTCTCTATATATTCTACAAATGAGGCCTTTATCCCTGGGATTAGCTGTAAAAATTCTTTCCCAATTTACTACATCCCTCTGAATTTTGGTTGTATTGAGCTTGGTTGTGCAAAAACTTTTCAGTTTGATGTAATCAAAATTTTCCATCTTGCATTTCATAATGCTTTCTATCTCTTCTTTAGTCAAAAATTCTTGCCTTTTCCATAAATTTGATAAATACACTATTCCTTGCTCCTCCAGTTTGTCCATGGTATCAATCTTTATACTTAGATCATGTACCCATTTGGACTTTATTCTTGTGTATGGTGTCAGGCATGGGTCTATGCCTAGTTTCCTCCACACTGTTATCCAGTTTTCCCAGCAATTTTTATTGAACAGTGAGTACTTATCCCAGAAGCTGGGGTCCTTAGGTGTATCAAACAAGAGGTTGCTATATTCCTTGCCTACTGTGTCTTGAGTGGGTGCCTAGTCTATTCCATTTGTCTACCCTTCTGTTTCTTAGCCAGTACCAAGTGGTTTTGATAATTGTTGCTTTATAATATAATTTGAGGTCTGGTAGAGCTAGGCCACCTTCCCTAGGGTTTTTTTTCATTAGTCCATTTTATATTCTGGACCTTTTGTTCTTCCAGATGAATTATGATATCATTTTATCCAGCTCTAGAAAATAATTATCTGATAGTTTAATTGGTATGGCACTAAATAAATTAATTAATTTAGGTAGAATTGTCATTTTTATTATATTAGCTTAGCCTACCCACAAACAACTGATGTTTTTCCACTTACTTAGATCTGACTTTATTTGTGCAAAACGTGTCTTGTAATTGTGTTCATATAGTCCCTGGGTTTGTTTTGGCAGGTAAACTCCCAAGTATTTTATAGTGTTTACCATAACTTTAAATGGGATTTCTCTTTCTGTCTCTTGTTGTTGGACTTTGTTGCTAATATATAGGAATGCACAAGATTTGTGTGGGTTTATTTTGTAAGCTTCAACTTTGCCAAAGTTGTTTATTGTTTCAAGTAGTTTTTTACTTGAATCTCTGGGATCCTCTAAGTATATCATCATATCATCTGCAAAGAGTGATAACTTAGTTTCTTCTTTGCCTATTCTTATTCCTTCACTTTCTTTGTCTTATCTAATTGCTACAGCTAACATTTCTGGTACCATATTGAATAATAGTGGTGATAATGGACATCCTTGTTTCACCACTGATCTTATTGGAAATGCATCTAGCTTATCTCCATTGCTTGCTGAAGGTTTTAGGTAGATACTTCTTATTATTTTGTGGAAAATCCCCTTTATTCCTACGTTCTCCAGTATTTTTAATAGGAATATATTTTGTCAAAAGCTTTTTCAGCATCTATTGAAATACTCATGTGGTTTTTGTTAGTTTTGTTGTTGATATGATTGATAATGCTAATAGTTTTCCTAATATTGAACCAGGCCTGCATTTCTGGTATGAATCCTACCTGATCATAATGTATTATTCTTGTGATAAGATGCTAGATTGGTTTTGCTAAAATCTTATTTAAAATTTTTGCGTCTATATTCATTAGAGAAATTGGTCTATAATTTTCTTTCTCTGTTTTGTCTCTTCCTGGTTTAGGTATCAAAACCATATTTGTATCATAGAAAGAATTTGGGAGAATTCCTTCTTCCTCAATTTTCAAAAATAGTCTATATAGTATTGGAATTAACTGTTCTTTAAATGTTTGATAGAATTCACTTGTGAATCCATCTGGCCTTGGAGATTTTTTTCCTAGGGAGTTCATTGATGGCTTGTTCAATTTCTTTTTCTGAGATGGAGTTGTTTAAGTATTCAACTTCCTGTTCTGTTAATCTGGGCAATTTGTATTTTTTAAAATATTCATCCATCTCATTTGGATTTTTGAATTTATAGGCATAAAGTTGGGCAAAGTAATTTCTAATTATTGTTTTAATTTCCTCCTCATTGGAGGTGAGTTCACCCCTTTCATTTTTGAAATTAGTAATTTGATTTTCTTCTTTCTGTTTTTTAATCAAATTGACCAAAGGTTTATCAATTTTATTCATCTTTTCATAAAACCAACTACTGATCTTATTTATTAATTCAATAGTTTTCTTAATTTCAATTTTATTAACCTCTCCTTTGGTTTTCAGTATTTCTAATTTGGTATTTACTTGGGGATTTTCAATTTGTTCTTTTTCTAGCTTTTTCAACTACATGCCCAAGTCATTGATCTCCTCCTTCTCTGTTTTATTTATGTAGGCATTCAAAGATATAAAACTTCCCCTAAGAATTGCTTTTGCATTATCCCATAAGATTTGGTAGGTTGTCTCATTATTGTCATTCTCTTGAATGAAGTTGTTGATTGTTTCTATGATTTCTTCTTTCACCCACTCTTTCTTTAGGATTAGATTTTTTAGTTTCCAATGGATTTTTGCTTTACCTTTCCATGGCCTTTTATTACATATAATTTTTATTGCATTATGATCTGAGAAGGATTCATTGATTATCTCTGCCTTTCTGCACTGGATTGTGAGGTTTCTATGTCCTAGTACATGGTCAATTTTTGTAAATGTGCCATGAACCTCCGAAAAAAGATATATTCCTTTCTATTCCCATTCAGTTTTCTCCAGAGATCTATCATATCTACCTTATCCAGAGTTTTATTTACCTCCTTAACCTCTTTCTTGTTTATTTTGAGGTTAGATTTATAAAGTTCAGAGAGGGGGAGTTTGAAGTCCCCCACTAGTATAGTTTTGCTGTCTATTTCTTCCTTCAACTCCCCCAACCTCTCCTCTAAGAATTTGGATGCTATACCACTTGGAGCATACATGTTTCATACTGATATTGCTTCATTGTCTATGGTGTCTTTTAGTAGGATATAGTTTTCATCCTTATCTCTTTTGATTAAATCTATTTCTGCTTTTGCTTTGTCTGAGATTAGGATTGCTACTCCTGCTTTTCTTATATCAGCTGAAGCACAATATATTCTGCTCCAACTTTTGACCTTTATCCTGTGTGTATACCTCCATTTCAAATGTGTTTCTTGTAAACAACATATTGTTGGATTATAGCTTTTAATCCATTCTGCTATCAGTCTCCATCGTATGGGAGAGTTCATTCCATTCATATTCACAGTTATGATTGCAATCTGTGTATTTTGTATCATCTTTCCCACCATTTGCGCTTTTAGCTCTCCAGTCTCCCTTCCCCTTCTCAATAGTTTTCACTTTTCACCACCACCTCCTGCAGCCTTCTCTTCCTTCTTTTAGCCCCTCTCCCTTTTACTTCTCTTTACCCTTGCTGCTTCTTCCCTCCCTTTTAGCTTCCCTCCCCTTTCTTTCCCCTTCACCTCCTACTGCCTATAGAGCTGGTTACAATTATATTCTTAAGTTTATTGTTCCCTCCTTGAACCAAATCAGATGAAAGTACCTCTCAAACAATACTCATCTCCCTCCCCTCTTTCCCTCTACTATAATTCTGTACTTCTTCTTGTGATGTAATTTACCATGTTCTGCTTCCTCCTTTTCACACCTCCTGTTACAATCCCTTCGCATACTTAAACCATATTTTTAACATGACATGTTGTGTTGTGTGTTGTGGCTTTTGGTTCTTTCAGTTAGAAGCTGCAGAACTTGGTGTTGAGCTGACTTGTGTGAAAAAGCTAAGAGCACGTGTCTTTTTATCTTTTTATTTTGTGTTTCCCCAATCTGCCCTGGAGTTAGCTTGTTAGGTTTTGGGGAGGGGTGGTCTAGTCAGCGGCGATCTCCTCAGCTGAACTGAGGCAAAGACAAGCCCAGGGGATGGTGATCCTAGCTGCCCTATTGTCTTCCCATTTCCCCTGGAGAGCTGAGGCATGCCTGGATCCTAGTATGACTTTCCACCCCTCCTGTGGTTCCTCTCCTGGTGCTGAGGCTTGCCTAGGTTCTAGTGCAAGTTTTCTCTGCCCTGGGCCCCCTTTTCTTCTGGTTTGCCTCCACCACAGTAGAATGAATCCCCCTTAGTTATTTTCCTAACCTCAGATGTTATGAGACTATTTGCCCCCTCTGCTGTTTCCGCTTATCCATGATTTTTCTGGAGAAATATTTTATGGTTCTTTCAAGGTCCTCAAGGTGGGAGGAAAAAGCATTTACTGATCACTCTGCCATCCTGGCTCCCGAAACTTCAAGTAGGTGACTTACAGACATTCAATCTGTGGGCTGAAAGTCTCAGGAGCTGCTGTGCTGGTATCTGGTGCTCAGCGACTGTCACTGACTCAGCTCTGCTGGTCTCTCACTCTAGGCTGGGGCTCTGCTAGTTCTGCCTGCTGCTGACTCAGGTTTCCTGGGGCCCTCCCACTCTGCTGAGCTGTGCACTGTGGGCTCACCCCTATGGAACAGATGCTTCCCTTGGACCTTCCAGTCTGTCCTGGGCTTTGAATCTGCCACAGTCTATCTCCTATTGGAATCTGCACCTCCAAAATTTGGTCAGATTCTCTTTTTAGAGCTATCTGAAGGAGTTTGTCTAAAAGCATAGGTGAGTTGTTGCTTTCACTCCGCCATCTTGGCTCTGCCCTCCCAGGCTGTTCTGAGTATCAAATGGGATACAGTGTGTAAAGTGCTTTGCAAACCTTAGTAAAACTGTATATAAATGTTAGCTCTTTTGATTGTTTGCTAGTTAGGGACTATAGAATAAAAACGAGTTAGAGAGTCAAACAGTCACACTGCCTGGACATCATTAACAGTTTTAATCAAGGCTGAACAGTCTGCATAAACAAATGAGTCACCAGGACAATGGAAGAATACAGAGGTTTCCAATTCATTAATTTAATAATCATTTTTTTATACTGCAAACAGAAGCTAGATGACCACTGTTGTGGAGTGCTATAGAAAGGGTTAAATGAGATGACTTCTGATGTCTCTCCCAGGGGAGAGTCTGAGATTCTATGTTATAATGTATCTGTGACATGTGTAATTGATGCTAGAATACCACTAGTACCTTGCATATTGTGAGCACTCCATAAAATATTTAGCTAGCACAACCCACATCAGCATGTAAAATAGGGCTCATCTCATATGATCTGACTCTGTGGGACCTGCTCCAAGAGTCTTGGTGTTAACAAACAGTAACAGAGTTTCAGTTAGTAGGTATCATAGGCTTCTAGACTCAAAGCTACAAGAAGCCTTAAAGACCACCTTCTCCATTTCCCTCATTTGACTGACAAGGAAACTAATAATCAGAGCTGTTAATGGACTTAATTTTTTTTAAATATTCAGTTTCAAGCTCTTTCCTTTCTTCTACCCATTCCCCCACTCATGGAGAAGGCAAGAAATATGATCCCCTTTATACAAATGAAATCATGCAAAACATATTTCCATATTAGTCATGTTCTGAGTGGTGAAGGGAAGGAGAATTAAGAAAGAAAAAAAATCCTTCAGTATTTACTCCCAGACCATTAAATCTCTATCTGGATGTGGATCACATTTATATCATGAGTCCTCTGGAGTTATGGTGAATCATTGTATTGATCAGAGTTATTAAGTCTTTCACAGTTGATTAGCTTTAAAATATTGCTATTACTATGTACATTCTGCTCATTCTGCTCACTTCACTTTGCATCAGTTCATATTAATCTTCCCAGGTTTTTCTGAAACTATGTATTAAGGGACTTTCTTAGCCCAAACCCAAGCTTCCATAGTTAAAGAGTGGCAGAGCCAGGACTAGCTTCCAAATTCAATGAAAATGAATCAGGAAATGCTGTATTGGACAAAGCCACTCATTCTAATATATGTGCTACTACATGCTATTAAAGTGCTCTGAAAAACTTAAAGTATAATATAAATACTGAGTGCTATGCTACCTATTAAGACAGAGGGGTAGATGTTGGCTAAACTACAGCACAATTAGATCTGACGTTGACTGAAAGGTAGGGTCCAAAGAGAAAACATCAGTGGTTTAATATCAGCTCAGAAGATGATCTCCAGTGGAGTCACTCCGAGATTTGCACTTGATCCAATGCTATTTAACATTTTTATTACTCAATTAGACAATCATAGTCAATGAACATTTTTAAGGGCTACTATGTGTCAAAAACTGAAGATATAAATACAAAAGAGACAGTCCCTGTCCTCAAGAGTTTTATAATCTAATGCAGGAAGATAAGTAAAAGGAAGCTGTAAAAGATGGGGGCTGGAGGGAACTACCCAGGATGGAGGCCATGATGAATAAACTGGAGAAGACCCAAAGTAGTCTAGGAAGTGAAGACATGTCCATGCTGAGTCAACTCCTTAAATGGAGGCTCTGCCTCTAATCAAAGGGGCAGAGGGTAGTGATGTGGTATGAGCAACAAGTCTACTTAGCAGATCTTACCAGATGATGAACTTTCTAGGGAATGGTGGAAAAAGAAGGCTCAAAGTACTGTAAGTGGTAAACAAGAGTATAAAATAATAAGCATCCTTATCAAATTCTCAGATGACACAAAGCTGAGAGAGGTTGCTGGATGACAGTCAGGATCCAACAAGATTTTGACAGGTTAGGTCATTGGGTCAAATCAAATAAGATGAAATTAAATACAGATAGATGGGAGGTTTAGACTTATTTTCAAAAGATCAGTTAATCACAAGTAAAAGGTTGCAGAGACAAAGTTAGAAAGCAGGGTGCCTGAAAAAGATTTAGAAATTTCATACTGAAATTCATTGCAATAAGAGAATCTGGGTTCACTCCTCACCTGTTTTTCCCCACTGAATGACCTTGGGTAGGTCATTTAATTTTCTCTGATTCATTTTTCTTATCATATAAAATGAGAGGTTTGTACTTAATGGTCTCTGAGGACCCTTCCAACTCTCCAAACAATCCTATATACTAGAAAGGAGCAGTTAGGTGGTACAGAGGATGGAGCACTGGACCTGGAGTCAGGAAGACTTGAGTTCAAATCCAACCTCAGACATTCACTAGCTGTGTAACCCTGGACAAGTTGCTTAACCCTGTTTGCCTCAGTTTCTTCATATATAAAATGAGCTGGAGAAGGAAATGGCCAAGCACTCCAGTATCTTTTTCAAGAAAGCCCCAAATGAGGTCATGGGAAATCAGATACCACTGAAATGACTGAACAACAAAATAAGCTAGAAATAATCAGCCTGGAAGAGAGAAAAACCAAGGGGATCATGATAGTTGTCCTCAAGGAACTGAAAGGTGGTCATATAGAAGATAGATTAGCCCTATTCCACTTGACCCCAGAGGGCACAACGAGACAGAAGTTGCAAAGTTTCAGGCTCAACATCAAAAAAACATATCCTACTAAAAAAAAGCTACCCCAAAATGGAATGAACTCCTTGGATAGGGGATAGAGTCTTCTGCAACTGTGGTCTCCAAGCAAAGGTTTATCGATCACTAATCCTTACGGGACACTTTGGAGCTTCTGTGACTTCACCATCTCCCTCACCACCCCCACCCCCTCTGGTTAGCTCTCCCCTCAACCTTTACAGATTCTTTTGTGTGTTGCCCTCCCACATTAGATTGCAAATTCTTTGAGGTAAGGGACTGTCTTTTTTTGTATTTATATCTCCAAGTCGATAAAGGTTTCTTGTTATGGAGGGAATTTTGTTTTTTTCAGATGTAGACAGGCTAGACGACTGCTCTAAAATTGTGATTTTATCTGGTAGCCATCCTCAAAGAAATGGCCCATGAGCTGAGTCTTGAATAAAACCAGGGTTTTTAAGAGGTAGAGATGAGGAGGGCATGCACTATGGTTATGGAGGGTGGCATGTGCAAAGAGAGAGATGGGAGATGGAGTGCCCAGTTCAGAGATCAGTAAACAGGCTAGTTTGAAGAAAAGAGATTAGTCAGGCAGCCAATCAGCGTTTATTAAACATCTACTGTATTCCAGACATTGTTCTAAGTATTGGCGATAGAAAGAAAAGCAAAAATAGTTTTGTGTTCTCAAGGACAGCACAGTCTAATGAGGGGAGCAACATGCAAGCAACTATGTACAAATAAGATACGAACAAGATAAATTAGGGATAGTCTCAGGAGATGGAGAGATGACACTTCATCTCTTTATTCATGGTTTAGTCTCTTCCTCTGAGGTCCCTTCAACTATGATTCTATGTCTCCAAATACATTTTTCAAGGTAACATGATGACTCAAGTTCCTATCTCCTGAAGAGGTTTCAGTAAGGGGTATGATGGTAAATGTTTAACAACCGGTTAGAGAGGGGGGATGTACCCAGGCAACACTTTTCACTTTAATCTGCATTAATAACATTCCCTCTGTTGCTTTCTTAAGTTCAAACAATCAACAAAACTATAAATAAAGTTCTGATTTGTAGCATGTGCTGATTTCCAAGGCATAAATGCTCACAATGAAAATTTAATGACCAGCTCTCTGACCTGGTTGGACCTGCTCCAGCATACCCCTTAATTGGGTACTATAGGAAAGTATGAGTAATCAGTGCTCTGTTAATAGTCTATTCAACTCCCTTGTGTAATAAGTGAACCTTCCAACTATGGACAGCAGACACACAAGCAGAATTCTAGCACTGTGACTCTCATAGAGCTGAGAAAGGACCTTTTCAGGGTCAAGACATCCAAGTCTTAAAAGGGCAGCTTGTGCTTTAGCCAGGCCTTAGCTTCCCTTCAGAAAGAGCAGATTGATCTTAACAGTAGCTAATATTAATACAGCAGCTGAAAGTCTGCAAAGGACTTCCTATAGATTTTCTCATTTGATCCTCATAGCAATCCTATCAGATTTTAAGGGTGAAGAAACTGTAGGCCAAGAGGTTAAATAATTTGCCCAGGGCAACTCAGTCAGTAAGTACATGAAGAAGGATGTGGGCTGACACCTTTCTGGGGGCAAGTCCAATACTCTTATCTACTGCACCATCTAGTTGTATATTGTTGCCCAGACTAAGATAAGACCTGACTTGAGGTTCAGGGGATGTGGAAGGTTTGCAAAATGGCCCCTGTAAAGCTCCTATATTCACCACTTCAGAAGCAGAAGAGGGTCTAAAACCTTCTCACCTTGGATCCAGGCAAGAACACCTCTTTACTCAAAGGCAATGAACAGAAAGGCTTAGTAAAGGGAAGCTGTGAGGAGGAGGCTGTAATTTGGCAAGGAGAGGGTAATTGACTTAAAATGGGCTGATAAAGATCAATTGCCCAGGTTTGGAGTTATGACACCAACAAAGTTACAATGACATTAGCACAAAGAGAGAGACACAAATCCATTACAAAGATACAATCAAATATTCAAAAAAGCCTGGCATGCTCATTACTTATTCATGCTAATACAAGTATATTAAGGAATCTAAACAGTGTTAGCGCTCAATCACTCACAAACCAAATGAGGTTTTGCATTTATCAGGCTCCAGTCATCAAGGCCCAACACTAGCTGTACAAAGGTGGTAATATGACATAACTGGAGATATTTATATCAGCTTACACAGACTGAGTGATACACCAGGATTTATTAAACTGAGTAATGCCTTTACATTCAGCTTGGCAATAAGAGAAATAACCATTCGGAAGTCGTTCCCCCCAGACAGTGAGATTTACCTTGGAAATCTCTTAAAGATGCTGTATCTGTTTTCAAAGGATTTCTGGCTGATTTTCAGATTTTAATAAACTGTTTAGAGTTTAATTTGGGCAACAAAGAACAGGATGCCAGAAAGAGATTCTGCAATTCAGAGACCATGACGGACTGCTGGTTAAAGTGGATGTTAGCCTGGTCTTTTCTGAGTGAGCCTGAATGAATTTATTCAACTTCTTTCCATTTCAACGTTCTGGTTGTTCATTTGTTTGTTTGTTATCTATTAAATGAGTGTTCTCAGTTGTCAATAAAGGAAAATTTTACCTTAGATATGGGGAGCAGGTCCAAGTCTCTTACTCTCTAAGGCTGAATGGATAATTAATAATAATCTACCGTCTACAAATAAGAATATAATAGGAATATGATAGGATGGTTCCAAAAAATCAAATACATATGCATGCACCTATGCATGCAATAGAATTGTAATAGAAATATGATGAAGGAATGTTCTAGGATCACTCTAGAACATCTCCCTCTCCCTCCTTATACATGAAATGTCTAAAACCAGAATACTGAGAACTGGGAATTTCTGCTAGAAATACTCTATAACCATTTCAGAATATAACATACACAACAGGAACATAATATAACCAATATAGCATGCACAGTAGTCACATAACTATGCTGACTGGGTCCATTAATAATTGTTATCCTAATCTGAATTGCGTCCTCACAGTTGCAAGGCAAACCTTTTACACTTTCCTGATATTTTCTATCCTTTTCATGGCGACAGTTGACCTATTTGACTCACCCATGCCTATGAAAGACACCATGGACACCACGTCAGAGATATTGATAAAGACTAAAAACATCTCACAAAGGAAGAAAAGAAATCATATTTAGAAAACATGGAGTTTTCGTAGAAGGAAAATTATTCACTAAGCACATACTCTAATATATTTAACAAGGTATCCAAAAGTTCTGATGGAGCATTTCCAAGAGACTCTACAATGGATTCAAAGAGCAGTTAAAAAATTTAGAATAGAGATTTAAAAATGAAGATAGATATTAGAATTCTCAAGCAAGAAACTAGTAAGCCTAACAAGAGAGAAGAAAGTTCTGAAAAAGGGACAAAGTTGTTTTTCAAAGCAGTCCTTTGCTAGAAGGAGAATGGCAGGAGTGGAACAGAAAAAATGCAGAGGCAGAAAAAAAAAATTAATTGAACCTAAATTATATGACAATAAGAAAGGGAGAATAAAAATATTGACCTTGAAGATAAGATGTGAACAGATAATATGTTGCAGATATTCCAGAAGAATAAAATGAAAAAAAAAACATGAAACCCATACTTCAGGAAATTGTACAGAAAAATTGCTCAGTAAAATTAAAAGCAGACAGCAAAATATAGATTGAGAAAAATACCAACAAAAAGACAACAGAAATCTAAATTACAAAGAAGCATCATGTTCAATCAAGACTACAACAAAAAGCAACAACTACTGCATGAAAAAAATATAGGTAGCATGGTAGATAAAGTGCCAGAGTCAGAAAGACCTGAATTCAAGTCTAGTCTTAGACACTTAGCAGTTGTGTGACTTTGGACAAGTCACTAAACCTTTGTTTGTTGGGCCCTTCAGTGTACCTAGCACACAGGTATCCAACTTGTCCAGAAATATGGCAAAATAACACCCAACCCCTTCAGAAGCACTGTTTTGGCAAAGCTATGGAAGAGAGTGACCTTGACCTCTGAACCTGCTTTGTGACCCTGGACAGGTCACTTAACCATCATTTGCTTCAGTGTCCTCAATTGTAATAAGAGGATAATAGCATATCTCTCCCAGAGTTGTTGTAAGGATCAAATGAAGTGATATTTATAAAGCACTTACTACAGTGCCTGACACATATTTGGTACCATATAAATGCTAGCTACATCATCATCACCATCATTATCAATTCATCATCATCATCATCATCATCATCATCATCATCATCATCATCATCTCAGTCTTGTCCTAATGAAGAATCAAAGGAAAAATTGAACAAATATTCCAAGAAAGCAAAAAATATCAGTTTGCACCCCAAAATAAATATCCTACAGAGTTGTTTTCAATTATAAAATAATAAAATTTGAGCAGCTAGCAAAAAAAATTAAATTCATAATCTAAAAAAAGTGCAGATGTAAATAGGGCATTTAACATGCAAACTTATTAAACAGAAGAAAGAGCTTCAGATAATATTAAAAGACTAGTAAATGAAATTAATGTTTATTGTATATAGAGTTAGGCAAATCTGTGAGAATGAGAGTTTTTCTATTTTAGTGTTCTCTTTTAAAAGAAACCTTTCACTGAGAAACATTGAGAGAACAAAGGGAGAGCATCTATGGATAAAATAATCTTTTTTAAAAAAGCAGAAGATGTAATGGTATGGGGAAGGGGGTTGTAACAAGTATGAGGGAGGGAAAAAGAGAATTAACATTTTAGAAATATGAAAAGATATTCTCTCACTGATTATTATTATTTTTGATGGCAGGAGAGTACAAAGGAATTCCACACTGGGAGAGAAAAAACCAGGGGGTCCAAGAAAGACTGTAAGGACTCAAGAGAAGATATAGATAGGACATCTTTTGTTTTTCTCTCCTGATTTTTGAGGCTGTGGTAGAGTAGGGATAGAACATTATGAAGAAGGAAGGAAGGAAGGAAGGAAGGAAGGAAGGAAGGAAGGAAGGAAGGAAGGAAGGAAGGAAGGAAGGAAGGAAGGAAGGAAGGAAGGGAGGGAGGGAGGAAAAAAGGAAGGAAGGGAGGAATGAAGGGAGGGAAGGAGAAAGAAAGAAAGAAAGAGAGGGAGAAAGAAAGAAAGGAAAAGAAAGAAAGAAAGAAAGAAAGAGAGAGAGAAAGAGAGAAAGAAAGAAAGAGAGAAAGAAAAGAAAGAAAGGAGATGAATTATTTTAAAAAGACAAAACTCAAACTTTTTTCTTATAGAATAAAATAAGGGGATAAACATAATCCATTATGCTTGAGGCAAATCTAAAAAATAAAAATTGTAATTATTTTGGGTAAAGTAACAATAAAATTGATGCTATCAAGAGACATAAACAAGGAAACTAAATTATGGGTAAAGGCACCAGGATAAATGTAAAATAATATTACTAAATATGTTTACAACAAAAATTAATAAGTTGTTAAAAGAAGAGGTGTAGAATGTATTCAGGGAGGACCGGTGCCAGTACCTTTGGTGTTATGGCTGCCAAGCCTTTTTCAGGGCTCTTCCACCTGTTCCACCTAACTCTTACCTGTGGCTCCAAGAAGCTTCAGCATGCACAGCAGCCATACCCTGGTAAACCATTTCGGCAGGCGGACAAAATGAGGTTGAGGGTAACCAAGGGTTCTCAAACCCATTGGTGAGTTAGGGGGGTGTCTACCCCAAGCATGTGAAGACTTCATCTGGTGGAATGGGAAGATGAGGACAATTTGTTCCAACAGCCATGATGGCAGATGAAGTGGGCAATGTGGAGTGCTTAGAGCTTGGTTAGACACCAAAGATGCCAAGGATACCCACTGCATCCTGATCCATCATCAATCATCTTGATTCTGTCCTGCCACTAGACTATGATGACTCTGGAGGAGAGAGTGAGGCTGATGACTTTGTGCAACTCTGCCTCACTTAAATCCGCACGAATCAAACAACATCACCCATACCATTTCACTATTATGCCTCAAAGTCCTGTGATGATAGGGAAGTGATGAAGCAGCAGGTGCAGATACTCTGGGAGCTGTAGTCACAACCCTGCACACAGGTGACCCAGGACATAGGGTCGTTTCTCACTGGAAGCAGCAGTGGGACTCAGTAGCCCCTTGGGTGTCTGAGAAGCCTCTTAAGGATCACACTGCTCACCTCCTGGTGTGAGGAAAGGGACTAGAAAACATGCCCTAAACATTCCCTGTTTACCCAACCCTGGCCTGATTACCGAGGCAGGTGGGGAATCCCACTATGAGGTTGAAACACAAAAAAATATGTGAAAACATCTGCAAAGATGATTCCACTCACCACTGGTGCATGGAGTTTGTGCACACTAATAGACAACACAAAATCCAGTAGGCCTGAAAGAAGAACTGCTCTTGTTGCAAGAGAACTCAACAGGTATCACATTCAAATAGTAACCCTGAGTGAAACAAGGTTGGCAAATGAAGGCCAGCTTACTGAGGTTGGAGCAGCATACACCTTTTTCTGGAGTGGGCACAGTGAAGAGGAGGGTGGTGAAGCTGGTGTGGGTTTCGGAATCAAAACCAATCTAATCAGCAAGCTGGCATGCCTGCCAAAAGGGTGAATGATAGGCTTATGACAAAGGGATTGCCACTTGCAGGAAAACGACATGCCACCATGATCAGTGCCTATGCTCCCACCATGACAAACCCTGATAAAGTCAAAGAAAAATTTTATGAAGACCTAGAGACCCTTATCATCAATGTGACAAAAGAGGACAAGCTTATAATACTGGGTGACATTAATGCTCAAGTAGGCTTAGACTACCAGATTTGGCAGAGAGTCCTAGGGAGAAATGGAGTTGGAAACAGCAATAGCAGTGGTCATTTATTGCTAAAGATATGTGCATCACACGACCTTCTCATCACCAACACTGTCTTCCACCTACCTAAACACAATAAAACTTCATGGATCCACACCCTTGCAGCAAACATTGCCATCTAATAGATTATGTGATTGTAAGGAGAAGATACAGACAAGAGTGAGAGTGACAAAGGCAATGTGTGGTGCAGAGTGCTGGACTGATCATAGACGTATTCTTTCCAAGCTAAATATTCACATTCATCAAAAGTGTTGACCCCAAGGCAAAATGACTACCAGAAGAACTAATGTCAACAAATTAGAGCTGTCCTCTGAGCATGAACAGTTTGCTGCTGCCTTGGAGGAAAAGTTGAGCCAACACACAGTTGGCAACAGTGGAGCAGAAAAGGAGTGGGCAGCGTTCAGAGATTTGGTGTACAGTACTGCATTTGCTCATCTGGGTCAGAACACTTGGAAACACAAAGATTGGTTTGATGAACATGATGGGGAAATTCACAAGCTGCTAAATGAAAAACGAGAGTTCCACAGGATTTACCAGCAGGATAGTTCATCCACCTCCAAGAAGGCAGCATTTAATTCTATCAAAAGCAAAGTACAAACAAAGCTTAGAGAGACACAGGATTCCTGGTTCAGTAAGAAGGCAGATGAAATTCAGTTTTATGCTGATAATAACAATCCAAAGAGATTTTATGATTCCCTGAAAGCTATTTATGGACCAAAAACCTACGGTTTATCACAACTACTCAGTGCTGATAGAGCCACATTGATTAGTGATAAGGACACAATCCTAGAGAGATGGGCTGAACACTTCTATAGTATTTTCAACAGACCATCATCAGTCAATGCTGAGGCCATTGACCATTTTCCTCAGGTTGAAGTCAATACCTCCTTAGTTGAATTTGCAATGAAGAAGAGATTTTAAGGGCCATTAGGCTCCTTTCATGTGGCAAAGCACCTGATGCTAATTATATTCCAGCTGAGATTTACAAGGTAGGGGGACCATTACTTCATACAAAAATTGACTGAAACATTCCAGGTTATATGACAAGAGGAGGTTATCCATCCCCCAGGAGTTCAAGGATGCCTCCATTATCCAACTCTATAAAGGTAAAGGGAATAGATTGTCCTGCAACAATCACAGGGGGGTCTCTCTCTCAGTCATTGCTGGCAAGATTCTTGCTAGAGTACTCCTTAATAGGCTGATGCTTCACCTGGAAGATGTTCATACACCTGAGAGCCAGTGTGGCTTCAGAAAGGACCAAGGAACAGTTGATATGGTGTGTGCTGCCCAACAACTCTAGGAGAAATGTCAGGAGCAGAACAGAGGTCTGTATACAACATTTGTAGATCTGACCAAGGCATTTGACACTGTTAGTCATGAGGGCTTATGGAAAATTACGTCAAAATTTGGTTGCTCAGAGAAGTTCATCAATATTGTACATCAGTTTCATGATGGCATGTTTACCTGGGTTCTGGATAATGGGCAAAGCTCTTGTGCCTTCCCAGTCACCAATGGAGTGAAACAGGGCTGTGTGCTTGCTCCTATACTTTTTAGCATGATGTTTTCAGCCATGTTGACAAATGCTTTCAATGAGAATGAACACGGCATCAAGGTCAACTACCATACTGATGGTAAGTTCTTCTATTTGAAAAGGCTACAAGATGTTGGTGCACGATTTTCTGCTTGCAAATGATTGTGCACTCGATGCAGCCTCTGAAGCTGAGATGCAACAAAGTATGGATAGATTCTCTGCTGTCTATTGTAATTTTGGCCTAATAATTAACACCAACAAAGCACAAGTGCTCTACCAGTCACCGCCACACCATCCATATGTGGAACCATCAATTACAGCAAATGGAGAAGTTTTGAATGCTGTGGATAAGTTCACTTACCTTGGCAGTGTACTTTCCAAGGATGTACACATTGACAATGAGGTTGACGCACGCATTGCCAGAGCTAGTTCAGTGTTTGGGAGGCTCTGAAGAAAAGTTTGGGAGAGAAGAGGTATTAGACTAACTACCAAATTGAAGGTCTACATAGCCATTGTGCTGACCTCATTCTGTATGCCTGTGAAGCATGGCCAGTCTACCAGCGCCATGCCAGGAAACTGAATTGCTTCCATTTGAACTATCTTAGGAAGATCCTGAGGATCACCTGGCAGAATAAGGTCCCAGTCACTGAAGTCCTTGCTCGAGCTGAACTGCCAAGTATTCAAACTATGCTTCAGAGAGCACAATTCCAACGGGCTGACCATGTTGTTCAAATGCCAAATGTATGCTTGCCAAAAAGACTATTTTATGGAGAACTTGCATGGGGCAGGCGATCACATGGTGGCCAGAAGAAACGATACAAGGACACCCTCAAGGTTTCTCTCAAGAACTTTGAATTTAACTGTGCAACATGGGAGATACTGGCACAGGACCATTCAGCATGGCATGTCCACATAAGAAGAGGTGCTGTGCTCTTTGAGCAAAGCAGAATTGAGAAGGCACAGAGTAAACGCAGGATGTGCAAATTTGGGATATCCACCTCAGATATTCACACGGATTATCTGTGCCCAATCTGTGGTAGAGCACTCTGAGCTTGTATTGGTCTGATCAGCCAGAGTCAGACACACTGAAATTTCATTTTACAATGCTGATGTCATTTTGGTCTTCCTCAAGGACGAAGGATAACAACCAACCAACCAACCAGGTGAATTATAAAAAGAAATTGATAGTAACACAATGACAGCAGTACATTTGAATTTTCCTACCTCACAGGGGGATAAATTCAATAGAAAATTAAGCAAAGACTTCTAGTACTAAGATGATGGAGTGAGGAAGGAACTCTCTGAAGTCCTTCCAAATTCCCTTCCAAACAACTAGAAAACCACCTCAGAATTGATCTAGGAGGAGGGAAACAGCTTACCAACCTGGCAGGAAAGGTCTATCTCACTGGGATGGAAGGGGAGACAGTTCCAAGAGCTACAGCAAAATAAGACTCACAGCAGGGACTTGCCACAGAGCTCCAGTTTTGGAACAATACAACACTCCTAGGCAAGTAAGCAGCCTGTACAACACAGCAATACTCTACCCTAGAGACGCCATTCTCAGTACAAGCCACCAGCAAGGCCTTGAATCTATTGCTGACCAGTAGTGAAGCTCTGCCCCAGGGCAGCCCATTAGTGAGACCCCCACTTCTGGGACCTACCAGCAGAAAGACTCTGTTTCTATAAGAATCCAGCAGCAGGGCCCCACCCCTGTGGCTGACCAGAAACAAGATCCCTCCTCCAGGGACAGCCAAAAGAAAGACTGTTACCATAGCATCCCAGCAGAAGGGCCCCACTCCTGGAAATGGCCAGTAGAGAAACTCTAAACCCAAAGGACTTGGCCAAAAGAGAGCTTCCCCTGCTCCATCCAGTACAAGCCATAAGGAAAGCCTACCCTCCGAAGGAAGCAAGCAGCTAAGTCCTGAAGCCCAGTGAAAGCCAGTAATAGAACCCAGAGCACCAATACAAAAAGCTTGGGACAATACAGGATCAGAGCCCAACCGTTACATAAAAATAAGTCACAAAAAAGCAGAAAAAAAAAACAAACAAAAGAACAACAACAAAATTAACTTGACTATAAAAAGTTATTATAGTGATAGGAAGGATCAGGGCATAAACTTAGAAGAAGACAATGATATCAAAATGGCTACATGTAAATCCTCAAAGAAAAATGCAACTTGGTCTCAGACCCAAAAAGAATTTCTGGAAGAGCTTCAAAAGGATTTTTCAAAGCAAATTAGAGAATTAGAAGAATAATCAGAGAAGAAAATGAGAGCAACATGAGAGAATCATGAAAAATAAAAAAATTTATCAAGTAAAAGAATGCCACAAAAATTAGAACTGGCCAAATGGAAAAGGAAATACAAAAGCTCACTGAAGGATATTTAATGAAATAAAGGGCCTTCAAGAATTTCTAATTAAAATATTAAATTAATTTAAGTAATAATAATTAATAATAAATTAAATTAATTTCTAATTACAAGACCAGACCTTAAGAATAAAAATACCTGGGGGGGCGGAGCCAAGATGGTGAAGTGAAAGCAACGACTCACCCAAGCTCCTGGAAAAACTCCTCTGGATACCTCTGGGGGGAGAGTCTGACCAGACTTTGGAGGTATAGAATCCAGTGGGTGATGGACTTTGACGGATTCAGAGCCCAGGTTGGACTGGAGGGTCCACGAGAGGGATCTGT